>NC_133654.1:172249906-172450055 GCF_009905375.1 Apium graveolens
TTAGGGGGCAAGCAGGAGCACAAATTTTTCTGAAGCAACTATTCTACCTAAATCCGGATTGGTATCCATTACACCAGATCCGGATTGGGGGGCAACCAGGAGCACAAATTTTTCTGAACTATTCTACCTAAATCCGGATTGACATCCAGTACACCAGATCCGGATTGGGGGGCAACCAGGAGCACAAATTTTCCTGAAGCAACTATTCTACCTAAATCCGGATTGGTATCCATTATACCAGATCCGGATTGGGGGGCAACCAGGAGCAGAAATTTTTCTTTACTAAGCCAAATATGCAACCCTACTCTACTCCCTCATCCAGAAAATCTGCATAAGGGAGTGGGGGGCAAATGATAGGGTATAAGAGACCCGGATAGGCATCAACCTGGACTAAAGGGAGGCAGGCTCAACCGACCTACTAAGACCCCCCTCTCCCAGGCCAGTCAAGCATAGGAGCCCAGGCCCGGGTCTATCCTACTTCCCGGATCCGGATCCACCTGCATACCTGGATCCGGATCGGGGCCAAAACCACAGTGAGGGGGGTCCCAGAAAACACATGCACACCCCACAACCCGCCAAGCAATGGGGCGTAGGCACGTGACTATGACAGCTATCAACAACCAACACACCAGACAAGCACGACGCGTGTCAGAAGGCCGTTAGGACACTCTGGAGGTGGTCCTCCCCTGGACACGTGCAAGCAATCCGCCCAAGCCGGGCGTCCTCCGGTCCCAAGATCCAACGGCCCAGATTCAGAGGTAACTACCCCTAAACCCTACCTTGGGGCTATATATACCCCCAAGGCTGAAGGGTTTAGGGGTTGGAGAATAATTTCTCTCACACTCTCACACTCAAAACACACAGCAACCATCACATATACACATCCACACACAAACACACAGCAACCTCTAAGATATATAAATATATATATATACCTTCATCTTCTCCAAAGCCCGTTCTTATTCTTACACCGGAGGCGCCGTGGGAGCAAAACCCCCCTTCCGGTGTTGTTTTGCAGGCGCCCAACCTGCAGCTACACCTCTCCCACGCCAGAAGGTCCAGGAACGCCGTCGGACGGAGCCGCCCGCTCACCGGAGTTATCAGATGTTGTAATTATCAAAGCTAGAACCTATGCAAAAGAGCCTGAGGATTTTACTCCTGCTGAAAAGGAAGAAGCCTCCTTGGATGCCAGCCTTCAATTAATTTTAGTTGATTCCCTTGATTCCTTGATGAACAGACATGTGATGAACTGTAAAAATTCCAAACACATCTGGGAAACTATTGAGGTGATTAATGAAGGTACAGAGGAAGTTAGGGAGAACAAGTTAGAGATCCTAACCTCTGAGTATGAACATTTTAAATCCAATCCAGGAGAAGTAATTACTGAAGTGTTCGAGAGGTACAATGCATTGATCAACAACCTGAACATAAATGGAAAATATTATTCAATCAGGGAGATCAACAAAAAGTTCCTTTTAACACTGTCAACTCATCTTGAACATAGAATCACTTTCATAAGAGAAGTTAGAGATCTGAGTGAAATTTCTTTGGATAGACTCTATGGTGTGTTAAAAACCTATGAGTTGGAGCAGATTCAGCAGAATGAAGTCTACGGTAAAGATAGAGTGGTCAGCACATCTACTGCTCTAGTAGCTGAAGGTCAACAACAATCTCAACAGTCAGAGAGAATGGTACAGTCTTCCAAGGCTGAGAAAAATATGTTAGTAGCAGAATATGATCCTCCTACTACAAATCAATCCAGTGATGATTTTTACTCCTTGGAAGAGCTGGAGAAATTGGAAGATGAGTAAATGTCCCAGATTGTCAAGAGATTCTCCAATGTCAGATTCAAGAGAAATCCTAAGTTCAAGTACAAGTCCAGCTACAACAGATTCCAAAAAGATGGATCTTCATCCTCTAACACCAGCAGTGGTGGATACAAAACATGGATGGTTGATCGGAGCACCATTCGATGCTTTAACTGCAATGAGTTGGGACACTTTGCCACAGAATGTAGGAAGCCAAAGCAAGTAAGGAAGAACTCTTATGATTCAAATCAGAAGAGTAACTCTGAAAGGGTTTATCTGGCAAAGGGAAGAAGATGGGATGATACTGATAGTGAAGATGAAGAAGAAGGGAATCTTGCTCTTATGGCTATTGACGGAAATACTTCATCGTCAAGAAAAGAGGTAAAATTTACTGATGCTGAATTAGTTTATCATCTAGGAGGTTCCTTAGATTGTGCTCGTCGTGATAATGAACTGTTAAGTCAGCAGATCAAAGACTTTGAGAAAAAGGTCAATGAATTAAGAATTGTACACATTAATCAAGACAAATTAAAATAACAAGTATCTTTTCTAGAGAATAGAGTTAACTATTATAGACAACTCGAAACTATTCTCAAAGACAAGATCACCGGTCTTGAGACTAATGTTAAAGCTTACTTTAATTCTTGTTCGAAGGCTAAAGAGTTCTACAGTAAACAAGCTGTTAATCAAACATCTGGAATATGTTTTGATTACAATGCTGCTATTGGAGAATTAGGCATAAACTCCCCTCTTCATGTCTGTGCTAAAGGTAGGGAAGTACCACATGTGCTTAAGGGTGTTGATAAACCCCTCTATAAAGGATCAATTGCTGAACCATTTGATGAGACCTCCTTTATTATTCAAGAAGAAATACGTGCTGAAGATCGTGCTAATGAGAAGGTTGTTTCCAAGCCAAGTGTGTCGAAAATTCCAGTCAAAGTTGTGAAAGCAACTGAGACTAACTCAGACACACATGAGTTGGATAACAAAAATGCCATGTCTACCATGCATAATTTGCCTGTTGTTAATCCCTCTCATAAAGTATGTGGTGTTCCTAATTGTATGTCTTGTACTTTTAATTTGATGTATGCTTATTTTAATGGTAAGCATGTTTCTAGTGATAAGACTACTCATCGTCAGCATGTGAATAATAGGAAGAATGATAGGTCTGAGACTGCTAGTCCTTCTAAGGCTAGAAAGGAGACATTTGTGCCTAAGCCTAAACAGAAATTTGTTTAGGCTGTTTACAAGGTCAAATGTCCAGTCATTGAGAAAGTTGAGAACATTAAAGTTAAGAATGTTATTTTGCCTGACAAAGGTCAATTCAATTCTATAAGTATGCCGGGCCCAACCAAGTTTGGGTTCCGAAGAAGGTTTAATCCATTTGAATTGCAGGGCATTAAATAGGTGGAACCGGTAGTGTGGATTCTTGATAGTGGATCGTCAAGACATATGACCGGAGATAGAGCCCTGCTATCAAATGTGGTTGAGAAAGCTGGCCCATTGGTTACCTTTGGAGATAACAGCAAAGGTTTACTGAGGGATATGGCTGTTTGCAAGCTGGTAATGTTATCATTGAACTCAAACTTCTTTCAACATTAGTGATTTCTTATTTGATTTAAAATCTTTTGAAATCACTATTGTACATCATTTCTCTCAAAAGATTAAATGTATGATTTTCATTCATTATAGATCTTAAGCACATTTTATCTATATATTGCCATATGTTCTATGATACAGGTTCAGTCTTCAATGGCTTTCTTTCATTGACAGTCATAAGGTTGAAAACCCACAACTTCTATCCCAGACTGTAAAGACAAACACAGAAACAGAACCAACCAACACTCTCTTACCACTAAAATGAAGTATGAATGAGCGTGAGGGAGATAGTGCCTTAGTGCACCACATAAGGATGGTTTTGAAGTCAACCCAGCAGCTATGTCTCCTACAAAGATGAGTAGTATTTAAATCGAGACAACTGCTAGCCCCCATACATCTTCTCAAAAAGATGTAATGGCTGAAAAGGCACTAAAACAGTTACTAGATTTATTCTCTCAACAGGGTGCGTCTATTGAAATTTGCCTGTCGGCCAAGGCATCCGATGTAGTGTCACCACCTCAAACATAAAAAATTCTTGATGCACAAGGAAATGTTACACACACAAAGGAGGAGTTGACGGAAACAAAAGTTTCGACCATTTTAAGGTCAGATTCGATTGTTCAAGGTTCTTTAATGGACCAATTGCCTTTACAGGTGTTAGGAGAGGATACTGATCCAAAAGCCATATGTTAGTGGTCAGTGTCTATCTCCCCGGGCTTAAATCCCCTGGATGCATCTGCGGATAGTGGATCTGACATAGGCGCAGATCGGCAACTTGTTGAAAATGATTCAGATATTACCTGATGAGGCACAAGGAAATGTCTTCACAGACATTAGAAGGGAACTTTGATCTTTATGCTAAATTCGTTGGATCATTGTTTACCTTTCCAGAATTTAAATCTGGAACCCTAAAAGGGAAACTAGCAACTTGTAAATAATGACTCAGATTCATCTGACGAGTTTAACAAGGATGGGGATTTGCGAACTCCCATTGCACCACCTGTGACCTCCTTAAGGATGGCTAAGGTGATTTTTCTTGCAGGTACAGCTGAATTTTGGAGCTATGAGAGGAGTGATACACTTGTGAGAATGAGTGTAAACACGAGTGGAGAGAAGAGTGAAACATATGTGAAGTACACTAAACAGAATCACACACTCACAGTGAGGAAGAAAGGAAAACTACTTGGTATTTCTTTTCCAAGCAAGTGGAATATGAGAACTCCTTCATACAACGGCATACATTCCTTCTCTAAGGGGGAGATAAAAGCTTAAGTAATAGTTTGGAGGATTCCTCAACTAAGGGGGAGAAATAGCAGGGAGGAAGAAAAAGGTAAAGCATATGTACACTACACTACACCATTGTTGTTTGTAACTACGGATCCTATTGTACGGGAGATGTGGTAAACACAAGGTGATTTTCTAGTAAGGGAAGAAGCTGTTTTCCAAAAGGGGAGTACCATTGGTTTTTATCTGCGGATCCTATTGTACGGGAGATGTGGTAAACGAAGGTGATCTCCTTTAAGCAGTTGATTCTCATAGGGGGAGAAGCAAGAGAGATATGCGCTTCTCAACAGGAGATGTGGTTGTACAAACGAAGATGAAACTATTTGAAGATATGTTCAGTCTAGTGGAACATCTATTTGGAATCTGGAAAATGTTAAATCTAATCCAGAACTTTTTCTGATTACATCTTTTTCTTATTTGTTAGTTGAGTTATCCTCTAGGTATTTGTTGTTATTGTCTAACAAACAAATAGGGGGAGATTGAAAGGCATATGTCATAGCCTATTTATTTATTCGAGGATTTAACTCAACTCAAATAAGAATGTAACAAGTAAATAGTGGATCTACCGTCAAAGAGATCTCACAAAGTAACATCTGTCAAAGGATTCAAAAACAAGATTCATCTACAGACTTGAGGAATTACTTCACTGGAAGAAGTTCAAGAAATTGATCAAGCCTCAGTGATATAAATGAAGATTGTGGATTTAATCAAGTGACAGAGATCTTGTCAGGGTATCAGATAATTACGGGGATTTAATCTGAAGAAAATCAAGTTATCAAAGTCAAGAAATGAAGAAACGTCACAAAAGTTAGCCACTCATGAACCAGACAGTACATCGAGTGTCAACATTGAAGTGGTGGAATTGATTCATAATTGACAGTGATTTTCAGAAGATTTTCAGAAGAATGGTTGTTGTTCAAGAGTAGTATTAATTCTCTATTAATTAATTAAGTCATATAATTTAATTAAGAAAATAAATTAAATCTGCAAAGATTAATTTATTAATTAATTGAATTAATTGATTAATTAATTCTGAATTAATATTAAGAATTTTCTGAATTATAATTGAATTAAAATCAGTTTTAATTCAGTAAGACAATTGAGATTGAACTGGCATGACAATCTGGATTGTCATACAGATTGTCATGCCAGGCCATTCCTGATTGTCTCACCGAAAGTTCTACTGGAAGGAGGATTGTCTTGCCAATTCATTTTGATAGTCTTGCTAGTTCATTCAATTGTCTCACCGAAAGTCATGGTGGTTCAACAGATTGTCTTGCTAGCTCAACGGATTGTCTCACCGAAAGTCATGCCAATTCTCAGATAGTCACGCTAGTTCAAGTGGATTCTGTTGATTGAAATATAAAAGACAGAAGCAGTAGATCATTTTTTTTTTCACACAGAATACACTCAAGAACAGAAAAGAACAGAGCTTCACAAAATATTTCATCTTCAACTGCTCAATTCAAGATCATATATTTCTAGCATTTAAAGTTAAATCCAAACCACTAGAAATCATTCTCTTGTTCTTGTGTGACTATCTAGCGGATCAAAATCCCTAGAACTTAATCTCAAATTGCATTTAGCATTTGATTCTTTTTATTGCAAAAATAGAAAAAGTTCATGTCGAATTTATTCTAGATTTATGATAATTAATTTGAGATTAATCTCTTGTAATCGATACCATTGTTGTAACACCTTTCAAGTTTAATAATATTTTTATTTAACTTGAATTTTGTTTCAATTTTTATTCCGCACTAAATTCGATTAAACGGTATAGTTTGTATTCAACCCCCCCTTACAAACACATTGGGACCTAACAGAACCAAACATATTTTTCCTGGGAATAGTTCTCCAACAATGATTGGAAATTGTTACGTAAGTGAGTTATGCCTATATTTTTTAGCGAGTTTATTAAATTATCTTTTTCTAAAACCTAATATAATAAAATAGGTATTATAATATAATAAAAGATATATTATGCTTTACTTATTCAAACATACTTACAATTTTAACAAATATAATTAATAAAATATTAACTTTAAAATAAGAATTATTTAAAATAAACATACATCGCACGAGTTTAGACTAAACATTAGAAGTTTGATTGTCGGTCGGTACTTGGTGAAATTTCTTCATTGCCCTCACTTAATTAATTTATTATTTTGACATAATTATCTTATATAATATTATCGTTAAAAATTATAAAACCCCTAAAATAAAGTATAAGACGGTATTTGGGTAAATATTGACGGTGTTCGGGCTAAAATAGAATAATATATACTACTGACGGTGTCAAAATAATTATACTATTGAACCGAGATAAAAAAAAACTAAAAAATAATTCGTTGGTCGATATAATGATATCGGGCTAAAAAAGCAGCATATTATTTACTCTTTTAACAACTATAATTAGTACAATATTAAAACAAAAATAATAAAATAACAAATATTTAAAACAATCGTGCATCGCATCTATCTATACTATTATATTAAAGACAAAACAATGAAAGTTTGGTTGGTAGTCGGTCTGGTCACCGTAATTATGGTAATATTTTAAATAAAATACTTTCATAAATAGGTAAATATTCATAACAGAATTATCATGTGTTTAATGGTTTTCGTTAAAACAAAAATAATATATAAAATTCACCTGAACAGGCTAAACAAAATTATAATATTGATCCAATTTTAAATAATTTTTTTTAAAAAAACTACATATAATTGGTTGGATTTGAAGAATCAGGCTAAAAAAAATAATAAATACTATTGATCCTACTAAAAACAAGATATTATTGAACCGGACTATAACAAAATAAAAATTTAAAAGGAAATCCGCGAGGTCGATATACTATCATCAAACTAAAACAAAATAATACATGTTATCCATTCAGTCCAAAATAAAATAATAATCGCCCGGGGTAAAAATAAAATAAAACAAAATATTAAGTGTAATTAGCTGGATTTGGTTGATATAACGGGCCTCAAGCTCACATAAATTTTTTGCCATTGACACATAAAATTTTACTATTGATTCGGGTTTAAACATATTAAAGTAACACAAATCTAAATATAGTTAGTTGAAATTGGTCGGTTAATAGACCAATGACGATTCGTATACTATTGATCTCAGCTAAAATTTATCTTTTAATTAAATATAATAAACTTTCGTAAACACGCCTATAAATATCAATAAAATATAAATTCAATCACTAACTTATACACCTATGTGTATATTAATAAGTATTATTAAATCATATTATTACAATTTCAAATAAATAAGTTTCATAACTTAAAATTTTTACTTCAAAATAAATTCAAAAAAATATATAATATTAAAAATAATCCGTGTATCGCACGGGTTTTTGGCTAGTAATATCTCTTCTATATATAATAGAAGAATAAGGGGATAATATTTTGAGATTAAAAAATCTCATTATAAAGACTAAATTACCCCTGTTTTTAATATTTATATAAAATATGTGTTTTGTGGGAATTGAACTCGAGTTGTTTCATTCTTCTATACAACCTCATACCACTACACCATATTATCACATGTGTTTTTTATCATACACATAATATGTAAGTGTGCTAAATAAATATTTTATTTAACTTTAAAGATAACTACTTGAATTTCGCAAAAAAAAGATAGTTACTTGAATATTTGTACAATTAATTAAAAAAAACTGAATTCCAGATACAAAGTTAGGCATAATACATAAATGGATTATTATCTTATTTATTATTATTCTTTAGTTTGAAAAGATATCTCATATATTTTTAACATAATTTTTATTATAAAAAGTAATTAAAATGTACATATATAATTTTTAAAGAAAATATTGAAAATAGAATCACCTAAATGTAAATAATCTAGATTGGTATTAAATATTTAAATAAGTTCGAATTATAATAAGTCAATAAATTTTAGTTTATTTTGAATTTGAAATCAGAACTTGGTCCATTGTTCAAAAAATACTCGAAATTTGACTACATGAGGAACCGAAAAACATGGTCACATTCTACATTTGGCAAATTTTAATTACAAGTTCGGCGAGAATATCTTACCAATAATGTGAATTTTTTTAATATCTTATATTAATATATTAAGATGTTTGAGGTATTTATAGGATCAAATTAATTGATTATTTGTATTAAAATTACTAACTTCACTAGTAGCACATTACTATTTCGGGACTTGTCCCGATTTTAAAAATATTTGAAATTTGATATGAGATCTCACGAGATTTGTTAAAACTATGATGATATATTAAATCGATTTATTTTTCATTTTTCACTTTAAAAAAACTAGCATTTTAAAAAGAATTTTTTTAAATAAACAATATGCGTTGATCAAGATAATATTGTACAAATATTTTGAATTATTTTAGTATTTTGAATCATTCAAATAAAAGTTATATATATATATATACGATATTGTAGCATTTGATTCAATGCATTTTATACCATTTAAATATATATATATATATATACATATATATTGTTCAATAATTTGAAAAAATTAACCACTTCAACTAATATTTATAAAACTTTATCGAATTAAAAAATTTTAATTTTAGGAAAATAGTATACAATATTATCAAATTATTATATGAAGAAATATTGGAGTTGTAATAAAAGAAACTTAAAAATAGTTTAAATAACAATATAATTACAATTTTTCCTTCAAATTCCTGAAAAAAATCATGAACATCAATAATAAGTCTTACAATATATAAATTATTTTTATGTTATAATCATGATTGATACTCGGTCGCGTAAAAAATAGATGTGGATTGTTTGTAAGTGATAATGTGAATACCATATGTAAATTATTGCAATTTATTTATTATATAATTTTAATTTTTGAATAATTATAAATACATGTTATTTAAGTAAACAATTGCCTCACTAGATGTTAATAATGATTATACATGTACATAAATAAGATATTTACCATATAAATAATTAAAACCATCTTAATTTACTAAGAAATGTAACATCCGATAATTTACATGCTAACACTAACACATATAACTTAATCTTATTTTGTTAACAAAAGTGTAAAAAAACTAACATTTTTCGAAACATACATACGTTGAATTTCAAAAACTCACATTTTTCATTAAAATCAACTTTTTATATTAACAATATTGTAAATTTTACATTATTGTATATTATGATTGCAAGTAATTTTGAATTCAATTATTCATTTTTTATCTTTTTAAACTGAGTAAGTTAATTTTAAGTTAGTAGAGAACTCAATAATAATATAGACCAATACATTGAGTTTATTTAAATAAAATTCAGAATTTTTGGTCAACTCTGTATTCAACATATATGTAAATTTTTAACTTTTTATTTGTAAACATACCAACGACATTCTAAATATTAAGTTTAATTGTTTTATTTTAAACGTACACTAAATACCCTGTTTATATTCATTCATTAAATACAAATTATACAACACAAACAAGAATATGTATATTTTTCTTAATGAGTTATATTGGAAACGTTGTGTAATTTAGTAATGTCTTACATGAAAATGATACACAATGAAAAACAATCAACTTGTATTTCATGTACGTTAAACATTATAGAACATTTACAAATAAGAGAATAACTAAAAATATTATAATTGTATGCATAAAAAAACTCTAGAAAATAATTCGTGCCTCGGACGGGTTAGTATGCTAGTTAATAGATTAACACTCATTTTATTATGACTTGAAGTATAATTCATTACTTGACTCAAGGTTCAAACTCGTTAACAAGATAAAATTTATCTCAAAATCGATCAGATCCGAATCGCGTACACTCGGGTAAAAAATATGTAACATGACATTGTAGTACGTCCAACAACAGAAAGCTAACAAGATAAAATTTGGTTACACAAATATTGATATGTTATGTTATGAATATAATAATATGTTAGAGATATTGGTTTGTGACATAACAATTGCCGACGAGGCGACGACAATATACATAACATAATATAACAGCAGGCCAGGTAACATGACACCCAACAGCTCCTACTTTTTTGTTTTTTGTCTTCCTTCCATCTCCATCACCTGGAGTGCGACATAATAGTTGAATCTTTTTTTTTTAATTGTTGATATCTCTGTGATGTGTTTTTTTATTCCAATTGATTTTACAGTATAAATGTCAATTGGATAAAATTTTTGTATATAATTATGTAAT
The DNA here is from genome assembly GCF_009905375.1 of Apium graveolens. Lineage (NCBI taxonomy): Eukaryota > Viridiplantae > Streptophyta > Magnoliopsida > Apiales > Apiaceae > Apium > Apium graveolens. The sequence continues at coordinate 172,260,799 of NC_133654.1, forward strand.
TTCTTTGAGTCACTCACTCGTCTTAAACTGTTAGTTTACAATATAAATAAAAAATGAATTTTTAAAATATTAAGGAGATTTTTTTTTTTATATATATTCTTGTATATCTCCCTTAAATTCAATTGAGTTGTACAAAAGTTGTTTGGACGCATTCCAAAATTATAGCAAGTTAGACAAGTTTTAGCCATCGATGCTACAAAACAACAATATTACTAATGAAAATGAATTGAACAATCTCATTTCGTATCAGAATTGAAAATATTTTTTGTTGCCACAAAACAAGGATTGTACAAATAGGGTGATCACAGTTCGGATTAAATCGTATAATTCGCCTAAATTAAATTAATATTAAACCGGCCCAAACTGTTCAACTACTTGAAAAATCTGCGCATTATGGGTTGATTTTGGTTTGATCTTAACCCAACCCGCTTCCGATCCGAACTGCATATATATATATTTATGATTTTACATTTATGATTATATAACGTAAAACAATTATATTACATAATTAATAACTAAATTCGTGTTAAACCTTATCAAATAATCACAAACTTATTATACATTTCAATAGATTATGTAATATTTTTCTTTAAAAATAATGTTAAAAACTTTTTTATTTTACATTTTACATTTTTTATTTCAACTAATTGATGAACATGTTATTAGAGGTTAGTCATTTGCAATTAATACGAGACGAGTGACTTTACTGTGAAAGAATACATAATTATATTATAGATTATGTAAATACATTTCTTATTTCAAATAAATGTGCAAAATAAAAATGACGCTGAAGACTTAAGAATTATGATTACTTGTACGGTTTCTATTAGTAACAATACAAATTATGTTTCCTCGTGGCTAATGCTAAGCATGTTAGAGTAACAGTTCGCAACAAATAGGTGCAAAATAAATCTTAGGACCGGCCCTGAATTAAAGTATATATTTTTAAAGGAAGATTTGTCCGTCTCACCCAATTTTTTATAATAAATTTGTACATGAAAATTAATATAAAGTAAAAATTAGTAGTGAAAAATAAGAAAAATGAGTAAAGTGCCGGAAATAATTAATATTTAATATAAAAAGTAAGTATATTGAATCCGATTAAGTTTTGTATTATAAAATTATACTATATCTTTTAGAAACCTTTTGATTGTAAAAAAATGAAAAAGGGCATCCAAGAAAAAACGATAAAGAAATAAGGGGACAGAGAATATTAGAATTTTGAAATAAATTACATTTAGGAGATTAAATATATACACCTTTATTAATAGATTAGTAGTGAATATTTACAGTATTTTTAATAACATTAACTTAAATAATTATATAGTAAATATTAAAATAATTATATAATAATTATTATATAAAATTTGTTGATAAGGTGATTGGCATTGACTATATTTTGAAAATAGTAAATTATTACTATTTTATATTATTATAAATAAAATATAAATCAATATCTTAATCTTAATATATATAAAGGAAAACCCCAGGAGCTCCAGAATCGTCTGAAAATTATTTATCTATTTTTCTAGAACTCCTCAATTTTAAGTCAATAAAACTAAATTTCCTTTTATACATTCGAATTAATAGGGAAGATAATAAATATTTCGAAGTCAATCTTATTTAGAATTTATTTATTCGTATTATTTCAATTTAATAGGGAAGATAATAAATATTTAGAAATCAATCCAATTTAAAATTTGTTCATTCGAATCAATTCGAAGTAATAGGAAAAATAATAAATATTTAGAAGTCAATCCTATTTAGAATTTATTTTAACAAATTTTTACCTTTTTCTCAAAGAACTTAAATCGTAATTTTCTATTAAATTTAAAGTTCACTAAAAAATTGGAACTTCTTTATTTAGGTCCTATATTTTATAAAATAAAATCCAAGTTTATGTAGAAGTAGAAATAAAATCCAAATTTATATAGATTATAAAATTTTCTTATTTACGTTCTATATTTTAGAAAATAAAATCCAAGTTCATGCAGAAGTAAAAATATAATTCAAGTTTATATGGAAGTGGAATTTTATTAAAATTCTATACGAAACTTATAATAATTAAAAGTTATTTCAACTTATTCAAAATAGAAAAGAAAAAAAATTCTACTAACATATTCGAAATGGAAAAAATTTATAATAATTAAAACTTATTTTAACTTATTCGAAGTAGACAAAAAATAAGTTAATACTAACATATTCGAAATAGAAAAGAAAAAATAAATTATAAGAACTATATATAAATGAAGATTCTTCGAAAATGATGATATTTAAACAATTTCATGCATACAAACAGCCAGGAAAGCATGGAGTTAAAAGAATTTGATAGACCTTTCACGTACAAATCTTTAATATAGTTTATCGTAACATTTTTTTATTTAATTTTGCAGGTTATCGGCTCTCGAATGTAAAGTCCTAAATTTTAGGTAAGTCTATAATTATTGAAAATTGTTTTAATTTATTCAAAATAAAAAAAATTGTTACTTACATATTCAAAACGGAAAATACTTATAATAATTAAAACTTATTTTAATTATTCAAAATATAAAAGAAAAATAAGTTGTTACTAACATATTCAAAATAGAAAAGAAAAATAAATTTTAACAAGTAAATATAAATGAAGATTTTTCAAATATGTATGATATTTAAACAATTCTTGCAAAGAGACGGGAAATACCCATGGTCATAGGAGTTAAAAGGGGTCGATAGACCTTCGATGTACAAATCTTTAAAATTGTTTATCGTAACCCTATTTTTTTATTTAATTCTGCAGAACGTTGGCTCTTGAGTGTATATAAAGATATCCAATACAATATTTTTTATCTGCAAAGGTTTCCATCTGTTTATTTTTTCAATATTAATTACTTTTTGTCTAATTTATAATAAATTTTTATTAGTATTTTATTTGACTGGAAGACGGCTCAACCTAAATTTTGTCTAAATTATAATATTTTTTTATTAGTATTGTGTTTGATGGGAGAGCGGATCAAACTAAATCTCATCTAAATTTAAATATTTTTTCATTAGTATTGTGTTTGACGGGAATGCAGCACAAACTAATTTTGTCTAAATTTTAATAATTTATTCATTAGAATTGTGTTTGATGGTAGGACGGCTCAAACTAAATTTTATCTAAATCATAATAAATTTTTAATATTATTGTGTTTGACGGGAGAGCGGATCAAACTAATTTTTATTTAAATTATAATATTAGTTTATATTAGATTTTATCTAATTAATATTTTTTTATTACAACAGGCGTCGGCCTAACAAAACCTCATAATTAATACGATTATTATCGACTTATCAATACGTGATATAAACCGGTATCATGAAGAAAAATGTATGCCACATTGTTATGTTATGTATATGATAACATGTGTCGGCCTAACAAATCATCATACAAAATTAGCAATGATTATGAATAATTAATTTTTTTAAATATAGTTCATGTTTTTCTTAAATAATATTCATAATAATTTTTTTAAGAAATTTTATAAGGCCGCTGCGCAGCGCGGCTTTATCGACTAGTATATATATAAAGGAAAATCCCCGGGAGCTCCAGAATCGCTCGAATCATATTTATCTATTTTTCTGGAGCTCCTTTATTTTAATTCAATAAAATTAAATTTCCTTATTTACATTCAATAAAAGTCAATCATATTTAGTATTTGTTTAAATATTACCTTCAATCTTGTTTAGAATTTATTTAAATTTTACCTTCTTTTTCAACCAGCACCTCTATTTTAATTAAAGTATATTAAAATTCCTTATTTATATTCGATAAAAATCAATCCTATTTAAAATTTGTTTAAATATTACCTTCAGTTTAGAATTTGTTTAAATATTTACTTTTTTTTTTCAACTAGCACATCTATTTTAGTTAAGGTAAATTAAATTCCTTATTTACATTCGATAAAAGTCATTCAAAATTATAATTTGTTTACATATTACCTTTAATCCTGTTTAGAATTTGTTTAAATATTACCTTTTTTATCAACTAGCACCTCTATTTTAATTAAAGTAAATTAAATATTCTTATTTTACATTCGAAAAGCCACATCTATTTACTATTTGTTTAATATTACCTTATTTTACAAATCTTTAATATTTTTAATTATAATGCTTTTGGTTATTAAATTTCCATATATACACTCGAATTGATAAAAAATGTAATAAATATTTAGAAGTCTATATTATTTAGAATTTGTTTATTCGAATGAATAAGGAATATTATAAATATTTACAAAGTCAATCAAATTTAGCATTTATTTATTCGAATTATTAGGGAAGCTAATAAACATTTAGAAGTTATTTATCTATTTTTCTAGAACCCCTCTACTTAATTCAATAAAATAAATTTCCTTATATACTTTAAAATTTATAGGGAATGTAATAAATATTTAGAAATCAATCCTATTTAGAATTTGTTAATTCGAATTAATAGTGAAGATAATAAATATTTAGAAGTCAATCATATTTAAAAATTTATTTATTCGAATTAATAGGAAAGATAATAAATGTTTAGAAATCAATTCTATTTAGAATTTGCGTGAAAGTGATTTATATATTAATAGGAAAGATAATAAATATTTAGAAATTAATTCTATCTAAAATTTGCGTGAAAGTGATTTATATATTAATATCCAAAGTTTCATATCATATTCAAAGTTTGGAATTATTTAAAACCATTCGGATTGGAATTTACAACGGGTGTAGGCCCGAAAAAAATGATATAAATCGTAGTAATTGAATAATATTTAAATCGTATTTTTTTGTCTAATATATGAATAAAGTCCGAAGTTTCATATCATATCCGAAGTTTGGAATTATTGAAAACCATTCGGACTAGAATTTATAACGGGAGTCGACCCAAGCAAATATGATAAAATTCATAGTAATTAAATAATATTTAAATCATATTTTTTTGTCTAATATGTATAAAGTTATATTTTTTTCCTAATTTTGTGATTAATTAATCAAATTTCCTTATTTACTTTCGATAAAAGCCAATTCGGTTTATAAATTGTTTTAATATTACCTTATTTTACAAATATTTAATATTGTTTACTATAGTGCTCTTTGTTTTTTTTTCAAATTTTGCAGGTCGTTAGCTAATATTCAACACAATATTCTTCATTTGTAGGGGTTTGCATCTGTTTATTGTTTCAATATTTTAATATTTTTTGCCTAAATTCTAATAAATTTGTATTAGTATTGTATTTGACGGAAGAACGACTTGAACTAAATTTTATCTAAATTATAATATTTTTTTATTAGTATTGTGTTTGATGGGAGGCGGATCAAACTAATTTTATCTAAATCATAATGTTATTGTATTAGTATTGTATTTGACGGGTAGGCGGCTCAAACTAAATCTTATCTATATTTTAATAATTTTTTTATTAGTATTGTGTTTGACGGTAGGGCAACTCAAACTAATTTATCTCAATCATAATGAATTTTTATTAATATTGTATTTGAAGGGAGAGCGACTCAAACTCATTTTTATTTAAATTATAATATTAGTTTATATTAAAATTTATCAAATTAGTCTTTTTATTACAACATGTGTCAGGCTAATAAAGTATCATAATTAATACAATGACCGACTTAAGAAAACGTGATATAAAGTGGTATCATGCAAAAATATGTACGCAATTTTATTTTATTATGTATTTTATGACGGGTGTCGGCCTAATAAAGCGTGACACAAAATGACCAATAGTTATGAATAATTAATTTTTTATTTATTATAGTTCATGTTTATCTTAAATAATTTTCATAGGAAATTTTTTAAAAATGCTGCCATGAAAAAATATGTACGCAATTTTGCAATTTTGTTTTATTCTGTATATTATAACGGGTGTTGGCCTAATAAAGCGTGACACAAAATGGCCAATAATTATGACTAATTAATTTTTTTATTATGATTCATGTTTATCTTAAATAATCTTCAAATGAAATTTTTTTAAAAAAATTTCTTAGGGCCGCTGCGCAGCGCGACTTTGTCGACTAGTACTTATATAAAGGAGAAGACGGTGTTCAGGCGACGCCTTTGAAATCGTCTCATTCTATTTTTAATTTTCTCAATTTTTTGAGTTAATAAATATCAAAACTACAATTACCTTATAGTTCTCCTAAATATATTATCATCGTTCGTATCATTCTCCTAAAATTTCTATAACATGTTTCATTTAGATTTTTGAAATCACCTTACCATAATAATATAATTAATATTCTTCAAAATCTTCTACTTTTTCTTCAAATTAACTTACCATCTTAATATTTTCCTAAATTTCCTTTTTAATACTTTTTCTCCTAAAATCAGCTTACTATATCATATTTTCCTTTTTTTTAAAATTTTTAACCTATGAAATATTACAAAAACAAGTATCTATAAATATCATATTTGTAATATTCTCCTAATGTTCTACAACTTCATCCATTAATTTTTTTGAAATCAACTTACCATTATAATATTCTGTTGTGCAAAACATGCCTGTACATAATAAGATTAAGTCATCTTGACAACCTTAAGGATAAGTTGTATAATAATCTAATTATATTTTGTAATTGTATTTCTTAAGTTTGTAAAAATGCTAAGTATATTAGACTGGAAAATTTTTCTATGAACAACTATCAAGCTAAGGAATAAATTATGGAAGAAGATCAATCATGATCATGACTCAAAAAGAAGTATAGAAACTTGGAGTTGAATAATGTTGTTCTAGAAAAAATGTTCCAAGTCAGATATCGACAAGTCATAGATTAAGGAATATAGAGAAGTATGTCGAGAAGTCTAAAATGACTTTTAGAGAAGTCCCAAGAGATAACGACAAGTCAATCTACATGTAGAGAACTGAAGATATTGACAAGTCAAAAAGTCCATATAGAGAACTAGAGATATCGACAAGTCAATTTCTCATATAGAGAACTATAGATATCGACAAGTCAAATCCTCATATAGACAACTGGAGATATCGACAAGTTAAAAAGTAAATGTAGAGAGCCGGAGATATCAACAATGTTAGTCTCAAAGTATCGTAGATGGGGGGATGAATACGATACCTACAATCTTTTTCGATTCATTTCAAGTTTTTTGTTAAATTTATGGAATCAAAATAGACACAAAATACTTTGAGGAATATATTGTTTAATTAATATAAACCTTGAGGTTGTTACACTCTAATCAATCAAATGATTAGCTACAATAAATTTAACAACATAACAGTTTGTTTACAAGCTAAAAAATTTGGCCTTCAATGGAGCTTCGTAAAATATAGTTGGGAGCTAGGAAAGATAACTGAATGAATTAAATCATTTTGCTTCTATTTGTGTAGACTTTCAAATGTTTGGATATGTGGGTTAATTTCAGCCAAATATCCAATACAATTGTTTCTGCATCTAAAGAATTCACCAACTTTTAACTGGCGACAAGAGGGAATGAAACTGTCTTCACTTTTTTGTTACTTGCGCATACAAGGAACAACTAAATCCTTGTTTCTTCCTTTGGTTGCGAGTACATGGGGTGTCTTTTTCTTATCCATTTACGGACTTAGAGCATTAATTCACCCCACTCCTCTTCCAGTTCATCTCCAAACTTATCGTATCCAGAGCCAGCTGCTTGAAATGCATCTTGAATTAAATCTACAACAGTAGCTACTTTTTCTTGTTCTACCCTTTTCTCCCCCTCAGTTGTATTATCCTTCAGAGCCGGGGTTGATTGAGTATTCAAGATCAAGTCAGGGACATTCTGAGTATGTGGTTCTGGAATAGATACTTGCTTACTGACTGAGTTCTTTGGCCCAATACTGGCAAAAACTATTCCAGTGGTAGTAGGGACTGACGCTTGCTTGCTAACTGAGATCTTTGGCTTAATATTGGCAATTGCCTTTCCCTTTCCTGAATGTGAGAGTGATTGCTCCACGAATTCCCGTAAGCTTGCAAAAGATGCTTGTTGAACTTCAATTTGTTTGGAAAGACGGACAATCTGGTGGTCCCTGGTAGACAGTTCGACCTTAAGATATTGATCCTTTAGAGTCAGTTGTTCTTTGAGATATTCATCCTTGATTGCCAACTGTTCTTCAAGATAAGCCTTTGTTACATCCTGTGACATGTCTATAGGTATATTTTGGATGGTAGGTGTCTCACTGGCTTCTCGCGGTATTTTTCTCAGCACTCTATCACTCGGTTTAGGGTGTGGTGTTTCATTCATCCTCACAGATACTGTTATTCCCTAACAATCTAACAACATAATTATAGAAAGGGGGTTTGTTAGGTCCCGTAAAAGGGCTATTTTAAGCTAGAAGGAGGTTGAATAGCTTAATTACCAATTTAAAAATTATTATGGCGTTTTAAAAATATTTATCCCATTTTAAATATTTTATCGAGTAGTTGTGCAGATTATATATGCGGAAAATAAAAGAAAGGGAAGAAAATACCACACGTGAGATTTATCCTGGTTCGCGATGGCGCAACCTCTAATAGATTTGCTCACCCCTACGTCCAGTCCCCGAGCTCCTCTCCCGGACTCGAGTTTTTCCATTAAAATAACCTTGCTCCTTACGTAAGCGGAGAAGCCTTTACAACCCCACAAATATTTGTCTTGGTGCGTAACTCCGGGTTATCACCTCAAAATAAATGTGTAAACCTACACAACCTATCTTAGACAATAACAACCTGTTATTTCTTCAAAGTTGATGTTGAACCCTTGGTGTAGTCTTTGTCTTTCTAGGCTTTTTCCGGTCTTGGATCTTAGTAGTTGGTCTTGGGTCTTTCCTCTTCCTCACGGTGCAAAGACTACTAACTTCCCCGTTAGTACGTCTAGGACTTGAGTCTTAGAACGAGAATCACCTCACTATACTTCACCTCACTGCAAAACGAAGAAGACTATATCTACGAAACAATACCCGTTTATATAAAAAGAGTTTGGACTAGTAAAATACCTAACTAGACCGGATGACTTGCAAATATTCTTAAAAGAATATTGGTGTATACTTTTCGTTGAATATTAGATTTTAATCAAAGTATATTTATTATTACTCGAAGTAGATAAAGTGAAGTGCGGGAGTAATAAATGTTAAGTCTTTTAAGTCTGGTAACTTAAGACTTTATAAATGTATACTTTCTTCTGACTAATATAAATGTCAAAGTATACTTGATATTACTTCGTGTTGGATAATATATATTATTTCCGAAGTAATAAATATATCAACTCCTTAGTGAAACGTTATAGATTTCGGATCTTTGATAAAATAACTTCTCGTTTAATATAGTCATGTGTAGACTTTTATAAATCGAGAGCGTTACACTTATTCTTTAACTATTTGAACTTATAATATATTTGGCCGAGAAATAAAAGGTGCGTAATTTAAACACAATATCATAAAATATAAGAGCAGAGTTTAAATTATATAAGCATAATTTATATATGTATATATATAATACAATATAAGCTTTAAGTTTTTCCCACGAAACACTGAAGATGCTAGTAAGGGAAGTCGCTTAATTCTAATACGATTATATATATACTTAAATTTACGTAAAAGCTTTAAGATTTTCCCACGAAACACTAGAGGTGCTGGTAAGGGAATTCACTTAAATCTTTTAACTAAATATAGTAAACATATATATATATATATATATAATATAAGCCTTAAATTTTTTCCACGAAACACTAAAAGTGCTGGTAAGGGAAGTCGCTTAAGTCTTGTTAAACAATTATAGCAAGTATATTAATATATGGCCAAAATAAGTGTGTTTAAGTTTAAAGAATAAAATGCAAGCTTTTGTGATTTAATTCCCATAGTAAGGAATTTAAATCAAGCTTTGTATAAAATTATCACTTCGTGCTTGAAGTGTATAATTTATCGGATCTTGTTCGATTAAACAATCCTTATACAAATTTGTTTTTCTTTAAATTATTCTATATAAGAGCTTGTAAAGATGAAGAGAAGGTAGTACTAAGCTTCTTATATGAATATTAAGTGTGGTCGGTTAAGAGTCAGACAAAAGCTAAGAGGTTTACCACTTTAAAGAGATGAACGGAAAAGTTCGCCGAAAAAATTTGCCAGAGGTTCGGCCGGATTTTGGCTTGTTGGTCGAACTTGGGCAGCCCTTCGGGAGGTAAGGAAGTGGTGTGGATGAGATTTGCTTGGGTTGATAGAGCTTGGTAGGTGGAACTAAGCTTGAAGATCAAATACCTTGAATATATGATACTCCCTCCGTCCCTCCGAAATATTTATATTTGGGTTGGGCACGAAGTAAAAAGAAAGATGATAAAGTAGTGGAGAAAAGTAAAAAAAGTGAGTAAAGTAGTGAGACCGATTAATATTATATGTATAAAGTGGGTATAGTGGAGAGAAGTAGTGGATGTAGTTATTTTAAAAATTATATAATTTTTACTATTTTTGGAAAATTTTGAAATGTCAACAATTGGAAGGGATATCCTAAAAAAGAAAGTGTATACAAATGTGAGGGACAGAGGGAGTATATATTTGTAAGAGAGAAGGTTTTTGAGATGAAGTATTTGGGTTTGGATTTTAGAGAGTGTCTGGAGTGAATACTTCTTGAAATTGCCCGACAATTAATTAGCTCTTAGCTTGTGTAAAAAAATGGTGGGGGTGGGTGTTTATTTATAGAAGGAGTTAGGTGAAGGGGGTGGTTGAGATTGATTTAAAATGAATGGTGGATGAAGAGAGTGGTGTGATTGATGATGTGGAGAGAGATATCCGTTGAAGAAGGAAAAGAAGTAGAAATTACAAGTGACATAATTGTTGAATCTGTGTGGATTGATTTTAATTTAGGTGACACAGATTTTTCAACTAAGTCTGAAAGAATTGGTTGATGATCCAATAAATCATCTAAAAGATGATGATCACCAGTATTTGAGTGGGGCTCCTCCCTAAGTTGTAAAGAGGGAGAATCAAGAATTGATGTGAATATCATGTCCACATCCAGAGATGGTGATGGAGAATTTGGTGATTGATGTGTGTCAATTTTGAGAGAATGGGGTTGTGACTCCACATTTGTTGGAGTCACATCAAGCTGAATTTGAGAAGGCATAGATACAGGTGGGTGTATCTGTGCAGTGTGTGCACCCTGTGTGGAAACTAGGGTTTTGACCCTTTTTCTTCTTGTAAAGGCTTTTACAGGTGAGTGTGTGGCTTCAGTGTCCCTCCCTCTTTTGTTCTGTGTCCCTGTTGGGGACTATTTTCAATAGCTGCACCCTTTTGGGAGGATGCAACTAGGGATGAGTTTGAATCCTTTTCAACCACCACAGTCTTTTGAGAAACTATGGCTTGGCTAGCTGGGGTACCACTCACCTCTCTTACCTTATCCTGGGGGTTTTCTTGATGTTCACCCCTCCCCTCACCACTCACATCCTGTTCACTCCCCTCAGGATTTATGGTAGTTGTTACAACTATTGTCTTTTGAGAAACAACAGATGTGGCTTTCTTTGACTTTAGTTTTGAAACTTTAGGTTTGGTGGCCTTGGTAGGAATCTGTTGGGACAAAGACACAGATTCCATGGCTACACTTGAAGGCAAAAAAATGATGGGGTTGGATGTAGTAGGAGTTGAAGAAGTATTTACCTCACTTACCTGAGGTGCATTCATGATTGGTAAGTATACCAATGGCACCTGATTGTTGGGGTTAATTCTCAAAAGGTCTGCAAGGACCCTCTTCTCTTGTGCCCAGCTTTTGAGTTTATTACTCTCATTGGTTATGACCAAACCTTCAGCAACATGGTTAGCCAATAACATAAAGAATCTAGCATAGTAGATGTTATGAGGTCTATTAGCCTTGTTACCTAACTAGTACCCAATTCTAGCATAACATAATTGCTAAAGTTAAAGTACCTATCAAAAACTAGCATATAGAGCATATTAACAAGAGATGAAGTTATTGCATCAAAATTACTAATTTTCCCAGAGAAAACCTTGATAAAGGCATCACCAAGAAAACTCCATTCTTTCCTAAGGCCTTTTCTCCTAATACTTCCTAAACTAGCAGAATCAAAGGAATAGCCTATGGAATCTAACATGCTAGATACATCATTATCAGTGTGTGGTGTCATGGCATTGTTTTCAGGTAGTTTGAAACAGGACTGTATATCATCACAGTTAATATAGTAATCTTTACCTTTGAGAGAGAAAGTGATGGTCATATAAGTGGGGTTGAACTCTGCAGTTGTCCAAATCTCCTCAATTACCTCACAGTAAATCGTTGGGGCTACCAGCATTGCATAGCTTAGTTTGTAGTTTTTGATGAAGTCCATCATCTTGTGATAATCTGAGTGGGCTTCGTTCTTTTCCACCAAAGCTACGAATTTTTTTTTCTCATATACAAATCCAGATTGGGACATTATCTTTACTACTGGTGCCATTGTAGTGGGTAGAGGTTGCAGAGAAAGGTTGAGAGTTTTGGGAGAGAAAGAGAGTAAAAGCCTTTGAAAAATTGCAAGAAAGCGTAAAGTGAAAATAAGAATTCAAAGGGGCTTTTATACTTTCTCAAATTAAAACATAAAGAGAATGATTAAACAATATTTTAAGTGAATTACAGTCGTTTGAGAATAAAGGAAAACTGTATGTATTCTAAAAACTGCCTTTAATACAAATACATATAACTGTGTATATATATGTATCAACGGTTAAGTAAAAAGAATCTATATGTATCAACGGTTAAGTAAAAAGAATCAACGGCTGTGACTTACTTAAAATAGCTGATGTGACACTTCAACGAATGAGGTAAACAGTTATCCGTTGAAGATTAACACAATTTTATCTGTTAAAGGATAAAATTACCAGAAATGTATTTGTCTTTCAACGGATAATGAATATCTGTTGATAGAACAGTTTTGGCTTTCAACGGATAGGGAATATCCATTGATAGAATAGACTTTACTTAAAGCCAACTTTGTTCTTGCAACAAATTTATTTCAGGCTACAAAACAAATTACAATAAGGACATGAATTTATGAATAATTAAGCATACCTAGCTCACTTACTAATCTTGTGAATGTTGATTCATCAAGTGGCTTGGTAAATATGTCTGCAATCTGTTTTTCACTTGGAACAAAATAAAGTTCCTCTGTACAATTCATCACATGTTCCCTTATGAAGTGGTACTTGATGTCAATGTGCTTGGTTCTTGAATGCTGCACTGGATTTTCAGTAATGGCAATGGCACTTATGTTGTCACAGAATATTGGAATTTTGTCAACATTTAGCCCATAGTCAAATAGTTGATTCCTCATCCATAGTATCTGTGCACAGCAACTACCAGCAGCAATGTACTCAGCTTCAGCTGTTGATGTAGAAACAGAATTTTGCTTCTTACTGAACCATGACACAAGCTTATTCCCTAGAAATTGACAGATGCCAGTTGTACTTTTCCTGTCTATTTTGCAACCTGCATAATCTGCATCTGAGTAGCCAATTAGATCAAAACCAGACTCTCTACGGTACCAAATTCTTAGATCTGGAGTCCCTTTGAGATATCTGAAAATTCTTTTAATAGCAATTAAGTGAGATTCTTTAGGGTCAGCTTGAAATCTAGCACAGAGACATGTAGAAAACATTATATCAGGTCTACTAGCAATTAAATATAGAAGTGAACCAACCATGCCTCTATAACTTGTAATGTCCACAGACTTTTCAGCCTTGTTTAATTCAAGCTTGGTGGCAGTGGCCATGGGAGTTTTTGCAGATGAACATTCCATTAAGTCAAACTTCTTTAAAAGATCATAAATATATTTAGTTTGACTAATGAAAATTCCACCACTAACTTGTTTAACTTGTAAACCAAGAAAATAAGTTAGCTCTCCCATCATGCTCATTTCATATTTACTTTGCATTAACTTAGCAAACTTTTTACAAAGCTTATCATTTGTATAACCAAATATAATATCATCTACATAAATTTGAACAAGTATTGTAGAGCCATTAACATTTCTAAAGAAAAGAGTTTTGTCAACAGTACCTCTTATGAAGTAATTATCTAGGAGAAATTTTGACAAAGTCTCATACCAGGCTCTAGGTGCTTGCTTTAATCCATAGAGTGCTTTCAACAGATAATACACATGGTTTGGAAAATTAGAATCTTCAAATCCTGGAGGTTGGCTCACATAAACTTCTTCCTCCAATTCGCCATTCATAAATGCACTCTTGACATCCATTTGATAGACTCTGAAATTGGCATGGGCTGCATAGGCTAGAAAAATTCTGATGGCTTCAAGTCTTGCAACTGGAGCAAATGTCTCATAAAAATCTATTCCCTCTTATTGAGAATAGCCCTTGGCAACCAATCTAGCTTTATTCCTTATGATAATGCCATTTTCATCCATCTTGTTTCTGAATACCCATTTTGTGTCAATAGAGCTCTTGTTCTTTAGCTTAGGTACCAGCTTCCATACCTTGTTCCTCTCAAATTGGTTTAGCTCCTCTTGCATTGCTAAAATCCAATCTGGATCCAATAGAGCTTCTTCCACTCTCTTAGGTTCCTCCTGTGATAGAAAACTACTGTATAGATATTCATCTTGAGTAGCCCTTCTAGTTTGCACCTTAGATGTTGCATCACCAATGATCAATTTAAAAGGATGATTCTTGGTCCATTTCCTTTGAGGTGGTAGATTAGCTCTAGATGAGGTTGCCTCAGTATTGTCATGATGTGAGATAGAGTGTTGATTGGTTGAAACTCCCCCTGAGTTACTAATCCTTTGAAAGGAACTGGGAGTTCTATCAACTGATGAAGTAAATTGATTATCCGTTGATAGACTATGATCAACGGATGCTTCATTATGTACTTCAACGGATGATGTACTTTGTCTTTCAACAGATGCTGCATTACTTCTGTCAACGGATGCTGAGTTATGACTTTCAACTGATGCAGCATTTTGTGCATTATCCAAAGGCAAACTTTGAATCCTTTTTGAAGTGTCTTCTCCATCATTCTCGTCTTCACTATCATCAAAATATATCTCAATGTTGTCAAATTTGAGTCCTTCATGATGTCCCTCATCTGTTAGTCCATCAATCTTTTTATCATCAAACACAACATGCACAGATTCCATAACAATGTTGGTTCTTAGATTGTAGACCCTATATAATTTTGCAGCAGAATAACCAACAAATATCCCTTCATCAGCCTTTGCATCAAACTTTCTTTTGTGATCAGGTTGGTTCCTTAGAATGTAGCATTTGCAACCAAAAATATGAAGGAAGTTTAAGGTTGGTTTTCTTCACTTGAACAATTAATAGGGAGTCATGCCTTTTTCCTGATTGATTAGAGAAATATTCTGAGTGTAACATGCACAGTTAACAACCTCAGCCCAAAAATATGTTGGGAGTTTTGACTCTTCAAGCATTGTTCTTGTAGCTTCAATTAGTGATTTGTTCTTTCTTTCCACCACACCATTTTGTTGTGGAGTCCTTGGAGCTGAGAACTCATGCATGATCCCATTTTCTTTATAGAACAACCTCATGGTAGAATTCCTGAACTCAGTTCCATTGTCACTCCTGATATTTCTTACTTTGAAATCTGGATGATTGTTGACTTGCTTGATATGATTGATAATGATTTCACTAGCTTCATCCTTTGATCCAAGAAAGTAGGTCCATGAAAACTTTGAGAAATCATCTACAATCACTAGGCAATATCTTTTCCTTGAAATTGACAATACATTGACTGGTCCAAAAAGATCCATGTATAGCAGTTGTAATGGTTCATCAATTACTGATTCAAGCTTCTTACTGAATGATGCTCTCTTTTGCTTTCCTTTCTGAAAAGTATCACACAGTCCATCCCTTGAGAATTCCACTAGAGGCATTCCTCTAACTAAGTCCTTTTTGACTAGATCATTCATTGTCTTGAAATTCAAATGGGACAGCTTCTTGTGCCATAGCCAACTTTCATCTTGACTTGCTTTGCTGAAAAGACAATTGATTCTACATCTGTAGAGTTGAAGTTAGCCAAGTACACATTCCCTTTTTCTAACTCCAGTTAGAACCACTTTGTTGTCCTTCTTACTTGTGACAACACAGGCTTCAGAATTGAAGGAAACAGTATTCCCTCTGCCACATAGTTGACTGATGCTCAATAGATTGTGTTTGAGACCATCAACTAATGCAACTTCATCAATGATGACATTTTCCTTTGAAATCAAGCCATATCCCATAGTGAACCCTTTGCTGTCATCTCCAAAGGTTATGCTAGGGCTAGCTCTCTCCTTGAACTCTGTGAGCAGGGTGAAATCTCCTGTCATGTGCCTTGAACAACCACTGTCCAAGTACCATAGATTCCTTCTTTTTCCATACACACAACAAAATCAAATCAAGTTGATTTTGGTACCCAAGTTCCCTTAGGTTCCGACTTGTTAGACTTTTTCCTAGACTTCATACTTCCTGCACCTTTTGACTTAGGTAACTTTGGGTCAACCTTGGTCTCAAATGTAGTTGGTTGAAGTGTAGGGTTAGTCACAGAATCATTTAGCACATTTGGTTGAATTTGATAAGGCATAGATTGTGCAAACATGTTATTCCACATAGGCATGTTGTATGGCATTTGAGGCATACTAAATGCAGCAAAATATGGATTATTAACATATGGCATGTTTGTAAAATGTGTATGTGGATTCCGTTGAGACATAACAGGCATAGCATGCAGAGGTGACATAGACATGTTAGGCATGGGATGAGTTAAAGGCATGGGAGCATTCTTAACAGATTTGCAGTTAGCAGATAGATGATTAACACTACTACAATGCACACAACTTTTTCTAGGAGCATACTTATCAGGTGTGTATTTTTTGTGTTTTTTAATCCCTACCTTCCCATTTCTATTAGATTTCCTTTTAGTTTCCTTTTTATCCTCAATCAACTTAAGCCTATTTTTCAATTGATCTAAAGTCATGTGTCTTATATTCACCTTACTGGCATCTTTGGATGTGCTAGCTTCTTCTTTGACAAAGTTCTTGGAAGTTGAACCAAACTTCTTAATGAGATTTTTCAAATTATCCTTTTTAGAATCATTTCAATGTTTTAATTGATGAGCCTTCAACGGATGCTCCTTTTCTTCCTTCAACGGATAACTTTCATCATCCGTTGATTCCACATCTGTTGACAATCCATCAATTAATTCTACTTCCTTTTTGTTTTTCTTCCAAGCATTCTCACAGAGTGATTCAATTCCCTGTACCTTGACAATCTGAGCACTAACATTCATGTTCTAGTTGTTTAGAAAGAATTTCTACTCTCTTAACAGACTCTTCTAGTTCACTCTCAACAGATAAGCATTTGATTTTAATCTTTTCAAGCTCAAATACCTTACCCTCTAACACAGCATTCCTATCACTTAAAAATAAGTTATTCTCTTTAATTCTTGTGTTCTCTTTAGCTAGTGATTTAAGGGAAACACGTAAATGATATAATTCATTGGACATATCATTTATAGCTTCATTGCATTCATTTTTAGAAAGATGAGAGAGGTCAGTAGTAATTACCTGGTTGTTTGATGAACTAGTTTCATTTTCATCAGAATTAGCCATCAGGGCTAGGTTGACATACTCCACATCATCATCTTCATTTGCTCTATCGGATGCCCAGTCATTTTCCTGTAATAACCCCAATTTTTGGGAAATTTTTGAAACCCTTATGAATAGTGTTTTTGCTGAATGAGAAAACTTTTCATGCCACACTATGTAGGGGTTCTGATATGGATATTCTGAGATTTTATTAGTACTTTATATGGGATATAAGTGTATGTAAAGATCGTCAGAATCCAAATCCGAACACTTTGATTTTTCCCGGAAATACACTAGATACGGAAAGATTTGAGAAAAGGGTAACAGGATAAAAAGGATTTAAATTAAAGGATTATAGGAGAGGATCATAAAAGAAATATAATATATTGAGAAAGGTTAAGGGAACCTAAGTAATAAGATCCCGGGTATGATCCTTCAAACAATAAACGAAAACGAAAGTTAAGCGAACCGTATAACAGATCAGCGGTCATTAGGCAAACAATTAGGAAGTTAATCAAAGGGATTAGAGAGGATGATGTCACCCAACCAATGAGAAGAGGACAAGGAGGGGAGGATGACATCATGAGGATGACACAAACATGACATGGGAAGGAAGGAGATGTGGTGGCTTTTTAACCACACAAAATCAAGGGCAACTAGGTAATTTACTAAAACAAACACAAAAATCAAACCAACCAAGCCAAGCAAATCATTTTTCATCAAAATCAAAAAGAAACCAAGGCATTGTTCTTCATGCTCTCGGCCAAAACAGAACCAGAACACTAAAACTGCTGTATCTCCTTCATTTCTCACTCAAATATTGTGTTCTATAGCTCATTGGAAAGGTATTGAGATGGCCTACAACTCTTGTTCACAAGTCTCGTCCAAATAATCATGGTAAGACCCTCATTTTTACAGTTCTTTAAATCGGACTTTTAGAAACTTCAAAGCCTAACTTTGTGTTCTTGATTTCTTTGGAAAGATCAAGCTTGTAGGAGGCTCCCTAAGGCTTCCTAGCAACTTAACACCTCCCAAGGAAGGTATAAACTTCAAACCCTAGCCTTTACTTTATTTGTTAGTAAGTTTAATGGTTGGTGTTGTGAAATGAGAAGCATGGATTGTGATTATTAGTAGTTTGGTTTGATTTGGAAGTGTTTTTGGTAATTGAAGCTTGATTATAGTTCATAGGTCGTGATTGTGGTTGTTTGAGTTGAAAACCTTGGAGATTATGGACTGATGTGGTATGGTTTAGGTGAAGTTTTGTTGTATTGATGGTTATGAGTTGGTTGGTGGTTAATTGGAGTAGTTTAAACATTGGTAATCGCGTAAACATAGCCGTCGTAACGTCCGATTTTCTTTGGACTGTTTTTGTGCATAACATTAGGACCCGAGAACCCCCTGCTAGATTATGACCACTGCCATGTTTAGATAGCTCATGTTACGAGCTTCGTTTTGATATGTAGTTCGTTCGATTCCGATGCACGGTTTAGGAGAAACGACCGTTTCAAGTAACGGCGTTTCGCGAACGAAATTTTTCCCCTCGCCTTACTTTGAAACATAGGTTAAAGACCAAAAAGGGTTAATTAATGCATGAAACATTTATGGTAAGTGTGTTAGGCAGTTGGTAAGACACTCGCGAAGGAATCGCCTTAAAACTCGTAAAGGTTAAATTATTAAAAATGGTGGAGCCGAGGGTACTCGAGTGACTTAAGAGAATCAGTAAGCGCAAAACGAGCGTTAGAGTCTGAGTTGGTTAGAGTATAGATTTACAAGTGACTTTGGTTTAATTCCAACTTACTTGTTGTTTATAGGTTACCAGACTCGTCCCGAGCCATTCGTAACCCCCAGTCACTCAGGCAAGTTTTCTACCCGATATACTGTTGTTGTGATGTAAATATATGTATATGCATTATCTTGTGATAGTGCATGATTGTTATTAGCAAATTTTACGATATATTGGAGCATGCTGATATGGTATATATGCATGTCTGTTTCATAATCTGGTTATCTATCTGTTGATTTCAATGCTTATAGTTGCATAATACCTATGCTAGAAATAAGCAAGTAGTTGCGTATACCCTTAGTATAGGGGATAAAAGGTGAACATATTTCTAAACCGGGAGTCGATGTTCCCGAGTATATTATATATATATATATTTATATATATATGGATATAGTTTTTAAAACTATGGATCGAATAAGGTTTATTCGATACCTTTATTTTACTTAATTGAATATTAATTTGAGTATTCATTCGAGGGCTTATGACTCAGTTTATTTTATTATTTGAATATTATTTGAATATTCATTCGAGGGCTTATGACTCAGTTTATATTATTATTGAATATTACTTAGATATTCATTTGAGGATGTATGACTCCTTTATTTTATGAATATTATTTATAGTATTCATTCGAGGTATTATGACTCCGCTTATTACTTAATAATATTCTTTATTGTATTAAAGAATAAGGTGTCGATAATCAAACTTACTTTTGATTATTCAAATAAAGATATTACTTTCGTATAAGTATATCTTTGATTATTTGCTATTCATTTCAAGTATAAGTTTTAATACTTCTACTTCAATTATTTTATAAAGATTATTCTTTATGGGAATATTATTTAAATAATAATATTCAGACATTTTCTAAATATTCTGGGGACTGATTTACTTCATTAAATCAGCTTCACTCCAAACATTCTTAAAAATGTTTTGCGAGTCTTCAAAATGATTTTTTTAAAAGTTAGAGCGGATCCCAAAACTCATTTTTTTAAGATCCTCCTTTCGAAGGGGATTTAAATACTCGCTCAAAACCTGAGGGATCCGGCTCTGTGGTGTGTTTTATATTCGCAACAAGGTTGCTGTTTTGATAAATGAATTGATTACTTACCCAACACTCGGGAAGTAAAATTCTTGGAACAAGTTAATCCATTAACAGGCATCGCCTGGGAAATATCGGTGAGTTCTCCTTTCCAAATAGATACGACTTCTTGGTGGAGCCGTATCAACAAGTTTCTACTTGGGGAAAGTGGGGACAAGCTTTACGTTTCAGAGTCATGGATTTCATCTGAACTAGGAGTGGCGTAAGTGGCTGAGTAGCGCCGGCCCAGCCTTATTATATTGGCCCAAATGGCCTGAAAGTTCCGCTAAGGCGGTCCATTCCTTAGGAGTTCAGTGTTCGGTTGACAAGTAAATCCGACAGGTTCTCCTCTACATGTAGAAAATGGTGGGGTTATACTACTACGACTGATCATCGTAAGTGGTCTTCCTGGCGCGGCAAACTCCCGTAATGAGTTCATCATACAATTGGATAATTTCTGCAACACTACCCAGAGCACTTCGATAGAAAGGCTACGGTTGGGCGATTGTTGAGTGTTGGCAGGGTCAAGTTTTCAAAATGATGTTTACATCAAATGAAGTATCTCATAACTTCATTTTATTTTGATGGTATTTTAAAGGTTGAATCTATTCAAGTATTATCTTGTAGTCTCATCTATGTGATGAACTTTTGAACTAATTATAACTTGAACGGTGGTAGTTCAAGTAGTATTTGGAAAAGATATAAGTATATTGGAGTATCTTGTAACTTCATCTTTTAAACTTATATCTAGTAAATGATTATCTTATGCATGACAAAGATTTTCAGAAAAACGTTGAGACAAGGTTAGATATATGAGATCACCTTGCAACGATATTTTTATACAGTTATACACTGGAACTCTGTGTGTATTATGCATGGAAGAGGACTTCCCATATTTTGAAAAGTATATATGTATATATATATACTGAATATTTTGTGACTTCATCGCATTAAGATATCAACTTGGTTCATTTCTTTTGACCAAGACTTTCATGAGTACTATGAGAAGGCTCATATATTATTAATCATTATACATATTATTTTGGTGGGCTTGCTGCTCACCCTTGCTTTCTTCTTTCATCACACAACATCAGATAGACAAGATGAACATGACCAAGCTCCCAATTCGCGAGCGGATAGGAAACGTTCCGCAGTTTCCTATAGGCGTTGATGTCGCTGTAGCTGAGGTAGGAACTACCAATAGGCTAGGCTTTCAACTTTTGATGTATCAGATTATGTATATTTATGAATTGTAATAATGGCAAAGAAATGTAAATTTATTCAGAAACTTGTTTAAGGTGTATTGGCATATAATTGTGGAATAAAACGACTTGTGATTATTTTTGGATATTCATCTCTGAGGCTATAACTTGTGGTGTGTGTGTTTAATGGTGGGGTCACAGTACAGAGTAGTGGATAATTTATTAAGATTGAGTGTTTTTAAGGGAAATGGAACTCGTGACAACCCGGATCTCCGACCCCGGATTTGGGGGTGTTACATTTTCCTGAGTCAGAAAAGCCTTTTTCTTTTGTTTGAGCAATTCGAAATATTTCTTTTTGTAATCCACTTGCTCAAATTTCTTCTTTTCAAAAGTTGGCTTTCTGCACTCACTTGCAAAGTGTCCACTTATGCCACAGTTATAACATTTGAACTTAGATTTGTCCACCATGTTCTTGTTTGGCTTAGTGAATCTAGTATTTTTCTTAAATTTCATCTTTGCAAACCTTCTGGACAGAAAAGCCAAATGTTCATCAACATCATCAGAGTCATCTTGACTGGAATTGTCTTCAACCTCAGCTACTTGCTCCTTTCCCTTGCTTGATTCTGATTTGATTGTGCCAATTTTGAGACTTGGCATTGTCTTTTCTTCATTCCTGGCTTCAGTTCTCTCATTGTCAGCTACAAATGCAACTGATCCACCTTTTCTCTTTCCTTTTTCCAATAGCTCATCATGCTCCATCTCAAGTTCATAGGTCTTCAAAATTCCATATAATCTTTCAAGTGTGAAGTCCTTATAATCTTGAGAATTCCTCAGTGAAACAGTCATAGGCTTCCATTCCTTTGGTAGAGACCTCAGAAATTTTAAGCTGGAATCCTTGACTTGGTACACTCTTCCATACAGCTTCAATCCATTCAACAGTTTCTGAAATCTATTGAAGGTATCATTCAATGATTCTCCTTCTTCAAAATGAAAATATTCATATTGTTGAATGAGAAGCTGCATTTTGTTTTCTCTAACTTGTTCAGTACCTTCACAGATAAGTTACACATTATCCCAAATTTCCTTAGCAGTTTGGTTGTTAATGACATTATCAAACATATCTTGGTCTAGGCCATTAAACAGAATGTTCATGGCTTTTTGTCCTTGTGAACCTCTTCAATATCTTCATCAGTCCATTCTGCTTTTGGCTTGGGAATTGACTATCCAACAGCAACTGTGGCAGTGGCAGCTGTGGCCACCTTATGAGGGATGTGAGGACCATTTTCAATGCAGTTGATGTAGCTTTCATCTTAAGAGAGAAGATGTAGATGCATCTTCACTTTCCAGTGATGATAATTGTCTCTTTCCAGGATTGGAATCTTTACTTCAATATCCTTCTTACTCATGATGTTAGTAGAATGGATCTTTAAACTCTTTGTATGTTAAGAGCTTGCTCTGATACCAATTGTTATTCCCAAGGAACTAACAATGATATTTACAGAAGGGGGGTTAAATGTAAATCTCAAAACTTTTTCAAGTTTTGAGCAGTTTCAAAGGCTAAGTGTTTGTTGAACAGTTGTGTGTGAATTGCTTTGAGCAGGTGCAGAAAGATGTATATTCAAGACACAAAATGTAAAGAACATAAAGGCTTTAAAAACTTTTCTGGTGGATTTGTTGTTCCACCAGAGATGTGTATTTCAGAAAATCTGTGATTCAAAGAATTGATCACAGTTGCGTCCTAGTACAAACTAGATGATTTTCTCTCTATATTTTTCTAAACAACTCTGGAAAATTCATCATCTAATTACTAGCTGCAACTTGGTTTATATATCACCAAGTTTACAAGTGAAGACAAAGATAAAATACAATTTTTAAAATAGTTCTTCACATGTTTCTTCTTCATTTCTCTATCCAATGCAATCTAGGATAATCTGTGAATCTTTGAATACTTCCTTGTTTGCACCAGAATGTAAATGCTGCATTTTCTTGATTCCTCCAAGAGGCTACCACATTCCAATTGTCTCTGTCAACCCATGTGCCTCTGTCAGCTTATGAATTGTCACTGTCAACTGCTATTGAACTGAGCATCCGTTGAAGCTTTCATCCGTTGATGCTTTATCAGTTGAAGCTTTATCCTTTGATGCATTAGCAGTTGAAGCTTTATCCGATGATGCACTCATCCGTTGATGGATGTTATCTATTGAAGCTTTAGAGACATCTGTTGAAGCTTTGTTTCTCATCCGTTGAAGGCCTTTAATCTATCAGTTGATACTACTTCATTTATACAAAATTACAAGGCATGAAATATTTACAATTAGCCCTCCTATTTGCATATCCACTAGTAGTCAACATGACTTATAATTTCCCACAACTTCTAAGAATTATAACTTAAATACAGAAATTGAAATGTGCTACAATACTAAACTTATTTCTAAGTAAAGCTACTCCATCAACGGATATCCAGAGTGGTCTTATCCGTTGAGGCTACAAACACTAGATTTCTACTTAAGTGTTTTTCTTAACTTATCATCAAACTAATACACATATTCCTAACATCCTCAGACAAATGGTCAAGTTGAGGTGTCTAATAGAGAGATCAAGCGCATTTTAGAGAAAGTTGTGTGTCCATCAAGGAAA
Organism: Apium graveolens; assembly: GCF_009905375.1. Taxonomy (NCBI): domain Eukaryota; kingdom Viridiplantae; phylum Streptophyta; class Magnoliopsida; order Apiales; family Apiaceae; genus Apium; species Apium graveolens. The sequence goes on from NC_133654.1 coordinate 172,285,029, forward strand.
GATTGGTCTTTGAAGCTTGATGAAGCTGTTTGGGTGTATAGAACAGCATATAAGACTCCATTGGGAATGTCGTCATTTCAGTTGGTTTATGGTAAGGGGCATCATTTACATGTGGAGCTCGAGCATAAGGCATATTGGGCTTTGAAGAAATTGAATCTTGACTTGGATGCAGCTGGAAAGAAGAGGATGCTTCAATTGAATGAACTCGATGAGTTTCGACTTCAAGCTTATGAGAACAACAAAATGTACAAGGCGAAAGTCAAGAGGTTGCATGATCGGGGTTTAGTCCTTAAAGCATTTGTGCCAGGGCAACAAGTTCTTTTGTTCAACTCTCGTCTCCGTCTTTTTCCTGGAAAGTTGAAGTCAAGGTGGTCAGGGCCCTTTATAATCAAAACTGTGTTTCCGCATGGAGTGGTGGAAATTTTTGAAAGTGATCTGGGCCAAGCATTCAAGGTAAATGGTCAGAGGTTGAAGCATTACTATGGTGAAACGGCACACCGCGAGGTGGTTAGTGCCGTTCTATTGTCCGTTTGAGCTCAAGGTTCTACGTCGAGCTAGCGACGTAAAAAAAGCGCTTCTTGGGAGGTAACCCAAGTTTGTTGTACATTAGCAGGTAGAGGAAGCAAGAAGAAAGTAGAAAAACACAAAAAAATCAGAAAAAGGAAAAAATTCAGGGCCAACTTCAGTAGCCAAGCGCGCCCGCGCTGATCCAGCGCGTTGATCCAGCGGGCGGCCGCACTGTTTTTCCAGAAGGTAAGCGTGCCCGCGTTGTCCAAGCGCGCGCCTGCGCCGGGTCCTATTCGGAAAAAAACAGCAATTTTTAAGGGAATTTCAGGATTTTAACTATAAAATCAATTTTAAACCGAATTTTACTCTTCCACATCCCAAATTTCCCTCTCCAAATCAAACCCATTATTCCCACAATTCCCATAATCAATTCCCACTTCTATTCCATATCTAATTCTCATCTCTCCACCTATAAGTACACACACTTATACACAAACTTTTCCACCACTTCACAAATTCTCAAACACAAATCTCTCTCAAACACTTAGTTTTTATTCTCTCTTATTCAATCTCAATGGCACCCAAGAGACAAAGAACGCAAGTTGGCAGCAGCACCACCGATTCTTCATCTATGGGTGGTGTGAGGCCAAGGTTTTCTACTCCTGAGGCTGAAGAGGAGTACACGAGGCTTCTCTCGAAGCCTATTGCTAAGGAGCGAGGTTTTCTGCCATCAGGGAAGGATGGTAAGCTATTGGAGAAGATTCTTGAGATGGGTTGGGTTCCTTTTTATGAGGCTCCAGCTGCTGTGCCCATGAGTGTTGTGCTGGAGTTTTATGCTAACGCTTAGGTGGAGAAGAATGGTTTCACGGTGGATAGGGGGATGACTGTAGAGTACAGTGTTAATGCCATTAGGAGGGTGATTGAGCAGCCCGCGAGGAAGCCCGGTCAGGACACGTGGAACGATATGACTCCCGAGGACTTTGACTTGGATTTGATTGTTGCGACTCTGTGTGTGCCTAAGACTCACTGGAAGTTCAATAGGGGCACTACTGATTACTCCACGTTCCCTTCATTGTGCATGAACAGGTTTGCACGGGCTTGGAACTCGTTTATTTGTGCTAACATTATGCCATCTTTGCATGTGCATGAGATTACTGTGGATCGTGCTCGCCTGCTATGGGGTATTCTTCAGGGCGATTACATTGATTTGGGGATGGTTATTTATCAAGGGATTTCAAGATTCTTGAGATGAGGTACCACAGGTGCTATACCTTATGTGTCCGTTGTGACGAAGCTGTGTGTGGCAGTTGGTGTTCATTGACCCGCACATGAGTAGCTGCAGCTTCCCAGTGCTCCTATCGATAGTTTTTTGATACTACACATCATAAACTGATCTTTTCATCGATTTCTCCAATGAAATCACTTCAAATCTTTCTTCTTCTGATACTACACATCATAAACCGATCTTTTCAATTGCAAAAATCTCTTGAATGTTCATAAAATTGATTGGGTTGGTAAATTAAATCGATATTTGATCAAGCCTACTTTGGTTCTAATCAATGAACCAAAGTTTGATTCGAAATCAATATATACACACACGACTACACATATATATATATTGATATCTACTAATTTTGATTAGAAACCTTTTTGCTTTCAAACCCTAATTAGTTTTTTGAGCGTTTTATGCAGGATTGAAGAAGAAAAAGAAGAAGTTGATAGATCAAGAAGAGGAACACGGCTTGGAGCTTGAATCGACAAAACTCGGACGAGACACCGAGTCAAATCGGTAACTCAAATGAGTCACTCAACTCGGGGTCAAACGAGTTGAGTCAAGTAAGTTTCCATGAATGCTTCGACACCATGGACTCAGGTATGAATAAATTTTATAATTTCTGGACATAATTCGAAGTGTAAAATTATGTGGTTAATTATAATATTCGAATTGGACTGCTTGGTTGATTGATCACAGGTTTGTTGTTTTAAATAAATTGAATGAAGTATTTTTGACTCGATTTAAATATGTTTAATCCCTGTGCATGAACTATATTGGTGATTATTTAGTGATTAAAAAAACATATTACTTGTGTTATCAGTTATGGATTGATGGGATTGTATAAATCTGATTGGAACACTCTAATTCAATTAAGTGATGAATTCGGTTTTGTAGTTCCTTATCTCGAATGAGATAATTATATGACATCTCTGTGATTTGTTGATGTCTGAATAGTTGCTTATTGACTATGAGAAATAAAAGGTTATAACTTGTTCTAATAAACATAGTGAGTGGTGTATTAACCAACTTATGGTGTGAAAGTTAAAATCAAATTATTGGTTGTTTTGGATAAAGTTACAAATTAAACAAGGATTTGTGATTTCTTGGTATTTGATCAGCTACACAGTGAATTTTGTGGAATGGTAATTGAGTTTAAATAAACACAATTATGTGAAATACTAATTGGAATTATGATGTATAATTTGGATTCTTATTGTGTGACATAAGTATAATTAGTTTTCTGAATAAAAATAACTACTTGATGAAAACAAAGTTACTGAAATTCCTTGATTGGTTAAATAATATTCAGTAATTATTGTATCTTTAATTTAGCATAAATCACTTGCACACACCTGCCCTCACACAAAGACATGGCTGGGATTCCTTTTCAGAAGCCCGGTATCTTGATCACTGGTGTGAAATGGCCACAAATAGATATTAAGAGTATTCTTGCATTTTTCTATATCTTTATGTGAAAATTTGTTTACATTTTTGTCCTGATTGGTGTTGTGAAGTATTATTAAGATAACCTGAGTGGATATTAAGTAAGAAAGGGTCCAAAACTAGGCAAATCAATCATGAACAATTGAGTCGTGGTTATTAATTCACAATTTTACAAGATGACTACACCTCATTAAATGAACCTATGCCTCATTTTATAATAACCTTCCACCCTTAACACTCCTTTACTTATAAAAGGAATATATTTATGCACACTGGTGTTTCTTTCTTGCATGCTTCATTAATGCATCTGCACAACTCTGTGAGTTCTATTGCTTGAACTCTCCGCACAGCCTTTGCATACATAAGCCCTGCATACATACTTGCAATAATGCTATTATATAAGTAACTATAAGTACTCTACAGTACAACTAGAATTAAATGCACTCGGATGGACTCAAAATAACTTGCACTAAAACTGGAAGTATGTGATTATATGGCAACAGTCAGTCTCTGTGTGAGCAATATGTGCTTAATACTTGAGTAATATTGTAATATGAGATCATCCTTCTCTGCATTGCATTTAAGAATATCACTATGCTCCTGCCAGTCCTACATCACTTGTATTTTTTATATATTCTTACTTATAATAAATATATTCTTTATTCCTTCACTAATATAGAATATGCTCTATAAATGCACCTGCAAGCATGTATAATACACACACACAAATACAAAATGCACTCTCTCTATCTTGCATGGATCCAAGATATTCATATTTTTATCCAAGGAGAACTCCAATGCTTCTCCTTCTCATTGACACCATTGATGGGAGATCACTGTCTAAATCTCCCCATCAGTCACATGAAGCACTTTTTTCAAACTACCACCATCACTATCCTCACCATAAAAAGCAAAAACACAACAACATCACCCACCAAGCATCTCTCTGTCACTGTATACATGAAAACTCACCAAGATTTAGGAACCCTAACTCAAATCAAGTAATAAATGCCACTCCTTTAAACCTTGCACCACCAGCACTGCCACATACACAGTTAACACCACCCACACCTACATTGGTCAAACTGACCAATTCTGGTAAGCTCAACAGAATGGTAAAGAACATTCAAAACTGGAATGAGATCCAAGTTGATCAAATAGGTGAAATCTTTAAGATTATCATGGTTACTAAGTGGGATAACTTTGTTTTCTATAGAGGTAGGAACTATCATGTGCATCTCATAAGTGAATTATATGTTAATATGAAAGTTTGTCAAAGGGAAGTTGGTGTCTACTATGTTGAGTATTATGTGCAAGGGATCAATATGAAGGTTGATAGCAACTCTATTCATAGAGCTATGAGTTTAGGAAGCAATACTTTGCAAAAACCATGCATTAATATTTTTGAAAAATTTGCTTTTAACCAAAAGGAGTTTGAGTTGTATGTTGGTCTTTTCTGTGAAGATGATGTGCCTTTGGGTCTTTGTGAGTCTAACTGGGGTATTCACTTAAAACACTTCATACACACTTATCAAAAACTAGTTGTCATTCTTAGGGCAAATATTCTCCCTAAACCAAAACAAGATAGGGTTTTTGATTTTGTTGACCTTAAGATAATGTTTTAACTAATAACTAATAAGGTTGAGTTTAACTTGAGTTATGTGATCATTTTTAACATGATAAATGGGTTTTATGAAGAATTTATGCCATACGCCTTGCTTATAACCTTCTTGTTTGTTAACCAATTAAATTGATCAAAACCTTTGCTTAAGAAATTGAATACTTTGATGTTGAAACTCTTTATCAAGATAAGGTCCCCTTGAGTGTGTGTAAGCCCCAACCTGTGAATCAAATTAAATGCCTAAGATTGTCAATCTTGAGAAAACCAATAATGAGATTAAAGTGCTAAAAATTGAAATAAACATGTTAGATATATTTGAGATGTCATGTCTAATCTGTTGTGTTTAGTTTTCATAACTTAATATAAGGACTTACTGGAAATCAGAACTTACTGAAGTCAGAACTTATATCAGAACTTAAGGTCGTCAGGATTTATATCAGGACTTAAGTGCGGGTACTTCAGATAAGGAAAGCAGCTGATTTACAGGAAATGATCGTGACTAAAAAAATAGAAGATATGTATGAAGAGTTAGAAGAATAGAAGACTTGTAGAAGATAATATCTTATTGATATATTTTAGGAGACAGAATTATATTCCATATCAACAGCTTAGGGTTTACACTATATGTGTTATCATTATCGAGAAAGATTATACATTGTAACCTAGCAGCTCTTAGTGATATTGTTCATTACAGAGAGAGAACAACTGTTCTATTGTAACAAAGTTTATTGAATGTACTTGATTACTGTTACATACTTGTGTTCGAAATAGATTTAATTGTATAAACACTATATTCAACCCCCTTCTATAGTGTTGTGTGACCTAACAAGTGGTATCAGAGCCATCTGTTAACACACATACAGTAAGATCCAAACAATCAATCATGTCTGAAGAAACACAAACTCCAACTAAGCCCACCAAAACTCAAGATACTCAAAACACTCAAACCCACAGTCGATATGAGACTATTAGGGTTCCCATACTGAGACCATCTGAGTATCCTATATGGAAAGTGAAGATGGCTATGTTTCTGGAAGCTACAGATCCAGAATACCTTGATTGAATTAATGAAGGACCATATAAGCCTACAATGCTCTCTGTTGCAGTTGCTGATCAACCAGCAATGACCATACCAAAGGAGAAAGGTGAATACACACCTGAAGATATCTCATCTATTGCCAAGGATGCAAGGGTAAGGCATTTGCTGCATAGTACAATTGATAATGTCATGTCAAACAGGGTAATTGGATGCAAGACTGCAAAGGAGATATGGGATGCTTTGGAGAAAAGATGCCAGGGAACTGATGTAATAAAAAATAACAGGAAGACTATACTCACTGAAGAGTATGAGCACTTTGACTGAAAAGCTAATGAGTCCTTAACTGATTTATATGACAGGTTTGCCAAACTCTTGAATGTTCTGTCACTGGTGGACAAGGAATATGATCTTGAAGATTCAAATCTAAAATTCCTTTTAGCTCTTCCTGAAAATTGGGATTTGAAGTCTACTACCATAAGAGACAACTATGACCTTACTGAAACTACTCTTGATGAAATTTATGGTATGCTCAAGACTCATGAACTTTAGATGGATCAAAGGTGCAAAAGGCATGGAAGAAAGTCAAGGACAATTGTTCTTAAAGCTGAGGAGGAATATCCTAAAGTTGTTATCTCAAAGAGGGGCAAAGGAAAGGCTCTCATCATAAAGTCTGATTCAAAATCATCAGATTCTGATAATGATGATTCAGAAACTTAAAGTTTATGTGAAGTGGATGTTGATGCAGAGATGATGCAACTGTGTGCTCTTATGGTGAAGGGTATCACAATGATAGCCTACAGAAATTCAGTAAGGGCAAGAAGTTTTCTAGGAAAGGTGGAAGTTCTAAAAAAAAGGATTCAGAAAGTCTGAAGGCAAAGGAGGAAAGTCTGACAGAGGAGACAACTCAAATGTCAAATGCTACAATTGTGGTGAAAGAGGCCACATATCTCCTGACTGCAAGAAAGGAAAAAATGATAAAGGCAAGGCACTTATCACAAAGAAGAAAAGCTGGATAGACACTTCAGATTCTGAAGATGAGGTGAACTATGCCTTGATGGCAAATGCTGATAGCAGTCCTGAAACTGCTGAATTGAAGGTACCTCAAACAACCTTTACTTTTTATACTGATGATATTACTGAGTTGAGATTATATCTTAAAACCATGTTCATTAGTTTTAGAGATCAGACTTTAATAAATGAAAGATTAACATATGAAAGTCTTGCTCTTAGAAACAGAAATGACTATTTAAAAAAAGAGTTAGTTATGTTCCATCAAACTCAGAAAGAAAGAGATGATACTTTGTATGTTAGAGATGAAGTGCTAAACTGAATAAATCTCTTAAATATGAATTAGAAAAGGAAAGAGAAATCATCAAAAGTTGGACTAACTCTGGCAAACAATTCAGAATATACTAAGTAGTGGAAACTGGAAAGAGGGCTTAGGTTATGAAGATGATAAAGTAGAAAAGGAAAATATGTCATCTAAACCAAACTTTACCAAGAAATCTGAAAAGCCTAAAGTTAATCATGTTAAGTTTGTAGCAAAAACTGTAATGTCTGATTCTGAAAAAATGAAAGATTCTAGAACAGAAGTCAAAGAAAAGTCAACTTCTGACAAATTAAAACAGGACAAACCAGCTTCAGTTAACATAGGTATAAAGACAAAAAAGCAACTTAAGCATAAGCTGAAAGAGATTAGAAATGTGAACAAGGTAAAGGAAGCTAGGAAAAATAGGAATGGAAAGGAAGGTGTGAATAAAAGTAATAATTATATTCCTGTTCCTAATACTCCTAGAAAGAAATGCTATAACTGTGGAAACTCTAACCATATTGCTTCTTTTTGCAGGAAAAATAAAGATATAAACTCTTTACCTCCTAGATCAGGAGTTAAGAGTCAGTCTGTTAGATTTAAACCACAAAATCCTTGTTTTCATTGTGGTAGTTTATGGCATTCCATTTATACTTTTAAGGAATATCATAGTTTGTACTATGATTATTATCAAATAAAACCTTATTTAAAGAAAGTTAGTGTAATTCCTTCTAGTGTAAATTCTGATGCAAAGTCTGATATAAAGTCTGATAAAAAACATGTTAGCATAAACTCTGAAACTAAATCCACTGCAAATGCTAACAAACTTAAAAAGGCCAAAGGATCCAAGCAAGTCTGGGTCCTTAAAACTAACCAATAGTGGTCTTTGTGATTGCAGGGCAACAGGAAAAACATCCTAGTTATGGACAGTGGATGTTTAGGACATATGACTGGAAATAAAGCCCTGCTATCAGACTTTGTGGAGAAAGTTGGCCCAGAAGATTCTTATGGAGATGGCAACATGGGAAAAACTCTGGGATATGGCAATATCAATCTTGGGAATGTCATCATTGAATCAGTAGCTCTTATCTCAGGACTTAAACACAATCTGCTAAGTGTGAGTCAAATCTGTGACAGAGGTTATCATGTGGATTTCTTTGAAGAACACTGTGAAGTTGTAAGTAATTCTACAGGCAAAGTGGTTCTGAAAGGTTACAGACATGGTAACATATATGAAGCTAGACTTTCAATAAACTCTGATGGTTCTACAATCTGTCTGTTGAGTAGAGCATCAATTGAAGAAAGTTGGAATTGGCACAAGAGACTCTCTCATTTAAATTTCAACAACATAAATGAGCTAGTAAAGAAAGATCTTGTGAGAGGACTGCCAAAATCAGTATTTGCTCCTGATGGCCTTTGTGATTCATGTCAAAAGGTAAAACAAAGAAAATCTTCATTCAAGAGCAAAACTGAATCCTCAATTCTTGAGCCTTATCACTTACTGTATGTTGATCTATTTGGTCCAGTCAATGTCATGTCAATTGCAAAGAAGAAATATGTAATGGTTATAGTGGATGAGTTCACAAGATACACTTGGGTGTATTTCTTGCACAAGAAGAATCAAATTGCATCTACTCTAACTGATAATGTCAGATAGCTGGATAAATTGGTCAAAGATTCTGTTAAAATAATAAGAAGTGATAATGGCACTGAGTTCAAGAATTCAATCATGGAAGAGTTTTACAAAGAGCATGGAATAAAGCAGGAATTTTCTGCACCTGGAACTCCACAGCAAAATGGAGTTATAGAAAGAAAGAATAGGACTCTCATTGAAGCTGCACGAACTATGCTTGATGAAGCAAAGCTACCAACCTACTTTTGGGTTGAAGCTGTGCAGACTACTTGTTTTACACAGAATGCTACACTGATAAACAAGCATGGAAAAACACCATATGAGATGGTGAAGAAAAAGAAGCAAAATCTAAAATATTTTCATGTATTTGGATGTAAGTGTTTTATTCTTAAGACTCATCCTGAACAGCTGTCAAAATTTGATCTAAAAGCTGATGAAGGAATTTTTGTTGGATATTCACTTTCCACAAAAGCCTTCAGAGTCTACAATTTAAGAACAAGGGTATTCTTGGAATCTATCAATGTATCTTTTGATGATAAAAAAGATTACTGGACTTGAAGATTTCAATGATCATGATCAGCTGAGATTTGAAAATGAAGATTTAAATTCTTATTCTGTAAATTCTGATGACCTAAATCCTGATCCTATAAGTTCTGACGGGTTAAATTCTGATGTCTTTAAAACTGTGGTAACTACTTCAAGGGAAAATGCACTTGTTCAGGGGGATCAAGCTAATGATTCCACCACATCTCAAGACTCTCAAGAAGCATCAGAACCTGTCACTGGCTCTTCAAGTTCTGATTCATCAAGTTCTGATGAGCCAAATTTTGATAATTTTGGAAACTCTGATTCTTCAATTCCTAAAGGATCCAACTCAAATTTTGAAATTTCAGAGAGCATAACTTCATGGGGAGCATAAGAAAATGCTGATGGAGATAGCATGGATCATGGGGGAGGATCCAGTTCTAGAGATCAACTTTCATCTGCAAGGAAGTGGACTAAAGCATATACACCTGACTTAATAATTGGAGATCCTGAAGCAGGTGTCAGAACTAGAACAGCAACATCAAATGAATGTCTCTATCATTCCTTTCTATCTCAGACTGAACCAAAGAAAGTGGAAGAAGCTCTTCAAGATGTTGATTGGGTGCAAGCAATGCAGGAAGAGTTAAATGAATTTGAAAGAAATAAAGTCTGGACCCTAGTGCCAAGACCAAACAACAGATCAATTGTTGGCATAAAATGGGTGTTCAGAAACAAAACTGATAGTGATGGCATAATTAAAAGATACAAAGCAAGACTGGTTGCTAAAGGTTACTCTCAACAAGAGGGTATTGACTATGATGAAAATTTGCTCCAGTTGCTAGATTAGAAGCCATAAGAATCTTTATGGCTTATGCTGCTCACAAGAAGTTCAAAGTCTTTCAAATGGATGTGAAAAGTGCTTTTCTCAATGGAGAATCGGAAGAAGAGGTATATGTTGAACAACCTCCAGGATTTGTAGATCCAAAATTTCCTAATCATGTCTACAGACTTGATAAAGCACTTTATGGCCTTAAGCAAGCTCCAAGAGCATGGTATGAGACTTTAGCTCAATTTCTTCTGGAAAGTGGATTTAACATAGGTACAATTGACAAGATTTTATTCTACCTCAACCATGGAAAGGACTTACTTTTGGTATAGATATATGTTGATGATATCATCTTTGGTTCTACAAATGCCAAACTCTGTGAATGGTTTGCAAAGCTAATGCAGTCAAGAAATCAAATGAGTATGATGGGAGAACTTAGCTATTTTCTGGGACTTCAAGTCAAGAAAAATGAAGAAGGTACTTTCATAAATCAATCCAAGTACACCAGAAATTTACTCAATAAATTGGAATGCAAGACTGTTCAACTGCATCCACTCCCATGGCCACTGCAACCAAGTTAGATAAAGATACTGGAGCATCAGTAGATATTACTAACTACAGAGGTATGATTGGCTCTTTACTCTATTTAACTGCAAGTAGACGTGATATCATGTATGATACCTGTCTTTGTGCAAGATTTCAGGCTGATCCAAGAGAACCTCATCTAATAGCTGTGAAAAGAATTTTCAAGTACCTCAAGGGTACAACTGATCTAGAATTGTGGTATCCTAGAGAATCATATTTTAAGCTAATAGGCTACTCAGATGCATATTTTGCAGGATGCAAAATAGACAGGAAAAGCACTAGTGGAAGCTGCCAATTTCTTGGAGGAAGATTGGTTTCTTGGTTTAGTAAGAAACAGAAATCAATTTCCACATCAACTGCAGAAGCAGAATATATTACTGCAGGAAGCTGTTATGCACAGATTCTTTGGATGATGAATCAGCTACTGGACTATGGGTTAGAATTTTCCAAAATACCCATTTACTGTGATAATCAAAGTGCTATAACTATGACAGGTAATCCAGTTCAACACTCAATGACAAAGCACATCAACATTAGGTACTATTTCATAAGGGAACATGTGATGGAAGGTACAGTGGAAATGCATTTTATTCCAATAGATCAATAACTAGTAGATATCTTCACAAAACCACTATGTGAAGCTACTTTTACAAGACTGTAAATGAACTTGGAATGGTTTCAGGTTCTTTCTCATAATCTGCTTAGTTTTTGTTCTCATGCATCAGACTTTATGATCAGTGTTTACAGATTGTCTTATCTCCATGTAATTTGTGCTTAAATTGTAATATATTAAATACTGATTGTTATCTGATGTGATTCTATATACTCTGATAGTGTTTTGAATGTTCTGTGACTATTCACTCCAATGAGGATTAATTGTTAGATGCTAACTTAGTAGTCTTTAACAAACTGTTATCCCATGTTTGAATTAGTTGTTTATGTGGAAATTCATTAACATGAGCAAATTCTGATTTTGAGCTTAGTCAAATTTACTTTGTGTATCTTGTTACTAATTCACAAACTAGATTCTTGCTTCTTATCTGTCAAATTCTGATGTCAGTAAATCTTAAGGATGAACTACATGCTTGATAAGCCTCACTTATCTGAAGAAAAGAAAAGAAAAGAAAATTGAAGTGAGGTACTCTTTTGAGATCTAGAGTAAATATGTGAAAGGGAAGACCCAAGTGCATTGCTGGTATTAAGTTATATGCATTAGAAAAGCAAATAAATTTTTCTTGGTGACTTTTCACATTCTCTGATTACTGAAGAAATACTCTGATAATAGCATAAATTCTGATAGCAGTTGTGACTCATTTACACTGAGAAGCCACTGTAAAAAGAATGTCAAAAGATGCATAAAATGAGCACAAACAGTTGAGGTGGACTCTTGCATAAATTTATTCTATAGTAGACTTCAAAATTAAAGACAGATTTTAAGCATTTTTCTTAGTTATGCCTTATTTCTAAGATATCTGAAGTTTATCAGACTTTAATCATTATCTGATCATTTGCAAATGCACACACTCTCACTCCATATGAATGATGAAAATTACTGTGGTGATTAAGTTGTTTTTGACAAACAGTTAAGTATTATTTGCATAAATTCTGAGGACAAGTTCTGATGAAAGTTCTGATGATTAAACTCTGAAAAAACCAGTCAGTATTTGTATGAAGAATCACAAATACAGACATTTACTTTTTAAGTACAGAAGCCATGTTCTGATGACCGTTAAATTCTGATAATATTCAAGTTCTGATGCAAATCTTGATGGAAACTCTGATGCTTACGTGGCATTATTTATTTACTTGACTTATATGTGGTATTTACTGTAACGGTCATATTTATCGAAAAGTAATTAGGTGAGATAAAACAATGATAATCATTTGGTTAGTGGGAAACATGTTTTCCTTGACAACTGCATGTGCATAATTATTATTGCTTATTTCTCATGTCCACTAACTATTTTTTTGATTATTTACTGCGTGACAGGTGTCTAATGTCGGTTCTGCTTCCATTATAACCGTTGTCAAATAGAGAGTATTATATGGGAGTTAAAAGATTTTATAATCTTTTACCTACTTTTCTAATTCTCTAATCTCTCTTATTTTCTCTCTCTCTAATATTCTCTAAAGCTATTTTCTAACAGGCATTTTATCAAACACCTTCTATACACACATTTTCTTACTTGATTTTTCACAGAAATGGCACCAAAGGACATCATTTTTAATGGATCCAAGTTCATCCCCAATAACTATCTGGCCATACTTAGCAAGGACGAAACTCCATCGGATCTTCACTTCAAAAAAGACTTTCTCTCTCGAAGTGAGATTGGGTATGTTTTGACTCAACCAGAAGCACTCTCAGGAACTCAAGTACTGGAGTTTTGGAGGAGTGGTGTTTATGATGATGGTGGATAAGATGGGTTCCCAAGCATCATATTTATAACAGGGGAAGATGAACACTTGGTTACATTGTCAACTGTTCGACAAGCTTTACATCTTCCAGAAAACTGTGTTTACAGTTCACAATTTGGGGAACCAGCTCTTCAACAGATGATGGCAAACCTTGGTTATGAAAAATCTTTGTCCAAGCTGGGACAATTGAAAAGGCCCCACATCTGGAGGGAGTGGAGTTTCTTTTTCGACTGCATCACCAAGGCCTTTGTCAACAAGTGCTCCAACTTTGATGTTATACCAATCTTGAGTCAGTAAATTAGGTATGCTCTAATTTATCAAACTCATTTTGATTATGCCAGTGCTGTGCTAGGTTTCATAGGTGATAGGATGATAGAAGATAGAAGCACAGTTTATTTTGCTAGATTTTGTCAGCTTATATACAGTTTTTGTTGTTCTAATGCACCTCAGAATTTTAGTGAGACAATTGAACCCTTTATACTTGCTAAAAGGGCTTTCACTGACTTATTAACTACTGATAATAAGAAGACTGTACTAAGACCCCTCCAAATTCCTCAATCGGTCAAACAAGTCTTAGTAAACTCTGATCCAAACTCCTATACTGCCATATATCCTGATATAAACCATCCCAACCTCCATTAGCACCTGCACAACCTACCAATTCTCAACCTCAACCACAGCCTACCATCAGAACATATTTCCAACCAGCACAATCCTCACAACCACAACCATCAGTACCTACAATCAGAACCTCATCTTCTAGGCCTAAAAGGACTATTTCTGTGGCGCCCTCCAAACCCGGGTCAGAAGTTTGGGGTCCACAAACACACCTTAATTATAACCTGCTTATAATAATAATAAAGATAATAATAATATATGCAGTGACCCTACTTACCCACCACCATGGACCGCAACAGGTTAAAGTATGCACACAAGCCAAACACACTAATATATTATAAACCATTCAAATCCCAACTATTTTAAATTCAAACTGAGTATTAAACATTATTACAAACTTTTACAAACTTAAATTATTCCAAAAGAAGCCTACTAGCTCCGCTTTCTCAACCTGAGCCCCTAGCTCTCGCGTTGGACTGGGGATCCTCTTTACCAATTGGTTCCTTTTTAACTGGAAAGAATATAAACAACATCGCACAAATGAGCTAACTAGCTCAGCAAGTCACAATGACAAAACTAAGAATAATGATCATCAGATGAATATGGTTATGATATCAAGTGAACAATGGATTATGATTTAGAATTGGATATTATACTTTTAAATTAAAAACCAAGGTTAGGCTGCTGATCAGTCACGCACTAACCCCGAGCAAGGCACACAACATTGCTCTAACTACTGGATCCAAGGCACACATTGGCCTAACTTGACCATTATATAGTCTGACCACGAATCTGGTCCACAATTTTATAAAACAATCCAATTCTAACATAATAACAGAATATGCAATAATAAACAATAACCGAAATCATTAACAACAATAAATGTTTAACAATGAAAGGGTTTCAATCCTTGTAACGATCAATAAGGCAATTTAAAAGCTTGGATGTTGGGTAATGAAAGAATTGGATAACAAAGGAATCAACGTTTCAAGGTTTCAAGGATTTGGTCTTTCAAAGTATAAGATACCATGGGTTGAGTATATAATAGTTCATTTCAGTGTTTGGTATTTAGTTTGTATGTATTTGTGGAGTGGTATCGTAGATTTGTGGTTCTTGTTTGGGTATACAATAATCAATGGATTAGAAAGAATATGATTCATGGCTCAAGAATAATAACTGAAATCAGGATTTAGGTTTCTGTGCTTCAAAGCACTTGCAATATCACAGGATTATCAAGTACTACAATATCTCGAGAAAGTTCAGAACACTTGCCTGGTATTAGCTTACTACACTGCACTCGCTTCCAATCACAACCGTTTTACTCCTCAACTACTTGCTTCCCTTTCTTACGTCTTGCCTCTTCAGCTCACATATCATAAGCATCTATCAATAATTTACTCATGGAATTATATTCAACACATACTTCTATCTACCCTTCGTTTTACCCAAATCCGATTAACGGATTGAAAGTTATGCAATAATCAAGTAAACACCGAATATATAAACTGATAGTCAATTAACAAGTCACATATAGCACATAATACATCACGTAATCAATGATATATTATTTATAAAGAAGTCTCGGGTCATAAATAGGCTTTCTGGTATTTAAAATAATTTTTAAAACATTTTTCGGAATTAAAACGGGTCGTTGGATCAATTTCGGGTTAATAAACAGGGTTCGGTTGGCCAATTCTGGCTCCGAAATAATTTTAGAATAATTATCGAGCCTTGGAAATAATTTAGAATAATATTTTAAAGCTCGAAACTATTTTTCAGAATTTTTAAATCATTTTTAAATAATTAAATCTAATTAAATAATTAATTAAAATCAATTAATAATTAATTAAATCAATTAATCAATTAATTTTCAAATTAATTGACCAATTAATCAATTATAAATTAACTGAAATTAATTAACTAATTAATTTAGATTTATTTGTGAATTAAAAATAATTTTCAGAATTAAAATAATAATTTTTAGAATTTTCAGAATTTAAAAATGAATTTTTATAATAAAAATAAATAGGAAAAATGATTTTTAAACATTTTATAAACAGGAATCCTAAATTTGCAAAGTCTGGAAACTTCAGGGACCTAACTGCATCGTTTTCAAAAGTTGGGGTACTAAACTGTAATTTTTCAGCCCTTCGTCGGAAAACAGCCGGGTTCGCCAGAGAACACGTTCCCGGCGTCCTCACCCCACCAACACCTCCAGATCACATCTACACAACATCAGGAACACAACCATGCAATCAATTCATCCTAACAATCCCTGAGTTGGCCGGAATTTGGCCGTGAAGTTTTCCAGTTTCCGGCGAACATCGAAAAACTTCAAAATACAACTCCCTTCTCTACAGACCTCGTTGGTTCATGAAACTTATACGACTAGATTGCAAATTTCACAGAGAATACAACCCACTATAACACAACATCAATCTATCACAGAATAAGAAACCCCCAAATTTCAATTAAGAACATCCATACGGGTTATAAACCCTAATTTTAAAATTCGAAAATCAAACTCAAATTTGAACATGTTATTGAACTCCAAATCAGACGTATGACATATGAAAATCATCAGGAAAATAAGCTCTACAACATGCAATCATCAAATCATACAAACAATCATCCGAACAAAAATTCATATTTTTAATAAAATAAATTCGAAAATAAATAAATTTTTAGAAAAATAACCTTGATTTCTGCAGTGAAACAAAACTCAGAATCTGATAGAACAATTCAAATCCTTCGTTTTGGTTACTCAAGCTTTGAAAACAAAGATCGGTAACGCCTTCGTTTTGCTGTTTGATTCTTAGAACAGTTTATGTAATTAGGATTTTTCTCTGAAAATTATATAATTAACTATCTGTAAATGATTTTGATACGAAATAAAATACGGTAAAAGCCTATTTATAATTACGGAAAATTTGTATCCCGTTGGATCATTCCGGATATAAAACGGTACGTTTATTTGTAAAAATTGATCCAAACGGTATCGGTTTTCGGGATAATTATCCAAATCAGTACAATTTGTACTGCGGTCTTGGTCTCAGCGCCTGGTTACACGTATTACGAGGTGATAATTGTGATAGTTTAATAAAAAGCTCCCGTTTATCGAAAATACGGGTTTTATTGATTTACCGAAACGAATATTGTATCGAAAATGTTGCGCCGGGACCCGCGCAGGACAAACCGTACACCGGATCGAAAAAGTCGAAACATGGAATATGCTCGGAATATTATAATTAGGTTAGGAAGGAGTTCTCGAAAGAGTTTCGGGTTCCAAAAACGTAACAACGGGTGACGTCGGTTGGTTCTCGTTTTTATAAAATAGACTTTAATTACCCGGAAAAAGATTTTAGAAATTTCATATGATTCTTATAAATCCATAAACCAACATAAAAATAATTATGAAGATATGACAATTATCTATATTTTATTTTGGACATATAAAAATTAAAATACTCAATTAATATTATTTTTGAATATTCAAGTACTGATAACATTTAACAATTATCTCACAGAATAGATACTGAACACATATAATAATTATATAATAGCAAAAATAATTACACGATATATCCCGGATATTACATCCTTCCCCCCTTAAAAGGATTTTGTCCTCAGAATCTCTAAGAAAACAAATGAGGGTACTTTTCTCTCATATCACTTTCTAACTCCCAGGTTGACTCTTCAACCTTTGGGTTTCTCCACAATACTCTTACTAACTTTACCACTTTATTTCTCAATACTTTCTCTCTTTCCTCTAGAATCTCTATCGGATTCTCTACATATGATAAATCTGCTTGAAGTTCTATTGGCTCATATTCTATTATATGCCTGGAGTCTGGATTATATTTCTTAAGCATTGATATGTGAAAAACATTGTGAATGTGCTCCATGTGCGGAGGTAATGCCAATTCGTAAGTTACTTTGCCAATACGCTTTAGGATTTCAAAAGGTCCGACATATCTTGGGTTTAGTTTCCCTTTCTTCCCAAACCTCGTTAGTCCCTTCCACGGTGATACTTTCAATAATACCAAGCTTCCTTCCTCAAATTCCATGTCTTTTCTTAATTGGTCTGTATATTTCCTCTGACGATCTTGTGCGGCTATTAATCTTTTCTGGATAATTTCAACAACTTCCTTTGTCTGCTGCACCAATTCAGGTCCGAGTATTTTGCGTTCTCCTACTTCGTCCCAATATACTGGAGATCTACATTTGCGTCCATAAAGGGCTTCATAAGGTGGCATCCCAATGCTGGCGTGATAACTGTTGTTATAAGCAAACTCTACCAGGGGTAAATGCTCGTCCCAACTTCCTTTGAAATCAATAGCATAAACACGTAGCATGTCCTCGATTGTCTGAATCGTTCTTTCACTTTGGCCATCCGTTTGGGGTGATAAGCTGTACTCATATTCAGTCTTGTTCCCAAACATTCTTGAAAACTCTTCCAAAATCTTGAATTAAATCTTGGATCTCGATCAGATACAATAGACACTGGAACTCCATGACGAACTACAATTTCTTTCAAGTACATATGAACTAACTTGTCAAGCGAAAATCTTTCATTTATAGGCAGAAAATGAGCTGACTTGATAAGTCTATCTACTATAACCCAAATGACATCATGATTAGCCCTTGTCCTTGGTAATCCAACTATGAAATCCATGGCAATATGTTCCCACTTCCATTCTGGAATCTCCAATGGCTGTAGCAATCCGCTTGGTCTCTGATGCTCTGCTTTAACTCTTTGACAGGTATAGCATTTGCTAATCCATTCCATAATTTCCCTCTTCATATCTGGCCACCAATAATTCTTCTTTAAATCTCTGTACATTTTGGTACTCCCTGGATGGATGGAATATCTTGAACTATGTGCCTCTTGTAAAATTTCATTTTTCAGCTCCGTTACTGGTGGAATCCAAATTCTTGAAGAAAACCTAAGAATACCTTGATCATCTTGTTGCGTGCATAATTCCTCACCTACCAAACTATTTATATCTTGATCCATTACCTCTTTCTGGCATTTCTTTATTTTCTCCAATAACTCCGGTTGGAAAATCATACCGTACACTTTTGCTTCCTCAGGCTTGCAAATTCTAATCTCCAATTCCAATTTTTGAAATTCTTTATATATCTCTTTAGGTACGGATAATACATTTAACTTTTCCTTCTGACTTAACGCATCTGCTACAACGTTCGCCTTACCGGGATGATAATTAATCGAGAAATCATAATCCTTAATCAATTCTAACCATCTCATTTGTCTCATATTAAGTTCATTCTGGGTAAATATATATTTCAAACTTTTGTGATCTGTGAAAATCTCACACTTTTCTCCATACAAATAATGTCTCCAAATCTTCAAAGCGAAAACTATAGCTGCTAACTCCAAATCATGAGTAGGGTACTTCTGTTCGTGTGGTTTAAATTGCCTTGACGCATACGCAATCACCTTGTCGTGCTGCATAAGAACACATCCAAATCCTTTGTAAGAAGCATCGCTATAAATTACAAAATTCCCTTGATCGTCTGGAAGTGACAAAACAGGTGCTGTGATTAATCTCCGCTTCAATTCCTGAAAACTTCCTTCGCACTTGTCATTCCATATAAACTTTTCATTCTTTCGTGTAAGCTTTG
Source organism: Apium graveolens (assembly GCF_009905375.1). Lineage (NCBI taxonomy): Eukaryota > Viridiplantae > Streptophyta > Magnoliopsida > Apiales > Apiaceae > Apium > Apium graveolens. The sequence continues at coordinate 172,304,472 of NC_133654.1, forward strand.
TCAATGGTGTTGCAATTCTTGAGAAATTCTGAACGAATCGTCGATAATATCCAGCCAATCCCAAGAAACTTCTTACCTCAATGGGTGTTCTCGATCTTTCCCAATTCGTGATTGCCTCGATCTTTGCCGGGTCCACTTTGATCCCTTCGTTACTGACTATGTGTCCTAAGAACTGAACTTCCTGTAGCCAAAACTCACACTTCGACAATTTAGCATATAACTTCTTTTTCCTTAAAATCTCCAAAGCTGTCCTTAAATGTTCCGCATGATCCTTCTCCGTCTTTGAATAGATCAAAATATTGTCTATAAATACTATAACGAACTTGTCCAAATATTCCTTGAAAATTCTGTTCATCAGGTCCATAAACGTTGTTGGGGCGTTGGTCAATCTAAAAGACATCACTGAAAACTCGTAATGTCCATATCTTGTTCTGAAAGCTGTCTTTGGTATATCTGCTGGTTTGATCTTCAGTTGATGATATCCCGATCTTAAATCGATTTTGGAGAAATACTTGGCTCCCTTCAATTGGTCAAACAAATCATCAATTCTGGGTAACGGATACTTATTCTTAATCGTCAACTTGTTGAGCTCCCTATAGTCGATGCACAGTCTCATGCTTCCATCCTTCTTCTTGACAAATAATACCGATGCACCCCACGGGGATACGCTGGGTCTAATTACTCCTTTCTCTAACAGCTCTTGCAATTGTTTTGCTAATTCTTTCATCTCAACGGGCGCCATTCTATACGGGGCCTTGGATACTGGTTCGGTTCCAGGTGCTAAGTCGATTGCAAATTCAATTTCTCTATCTGGAGGAAGTCCTGGTAACTCATCGGGAAATACGTCTGGAAATTCCATCACAACTGGAATATTTTCAAGTTTTGCTGGCTCCTGACTTCTGTCGATCACATATGCTACGAAATGCTCACATCCTTGTCGTAGTAACTTCTTGGCTTGAATCATCGTTAAGAACTTCTTTACCTGCTTCTGTCCCTTGAACGTTACTATTCTTTCGTCTGGCGTTTTCACCATTACTTTCTTATTTCGACAATCTATCTGAGCATCATGCTTAGATAACCAATCCATCCCTAATATAACGTCAAATTCTCCTAACTTAAACGGTATCAAATCTACACAAAATTTACTACCAGAAATCTCAATCTCACAATTCCCACAAACTTGGTTAACAGTTACACGTTCTTGATTTTCTAATTCCACAGTTATTATTTCATTTAAATACCCAACTGGACAATTTAACTTACTAACAAAATCTTGTGAAACAAACGATCGAGTTGCTCCCGAATCTATTAACACTTTGGCACATAAAGAATTCACATTAAGCGTACCTACCACGACATCCGTATCCTGGATCGCATCCTTCACCGACATGTCAAAAACTCTAGCCCTCGGAGTCTCATTCACTGTTGGGGTAGATCCCATAATCCTTAATGTATTACTGACTGGGGTTGGTGTCTTGCAATCCCTGGCCATATGTCCTGGCTTCCCACATTTAAAGCATGTAAATCCATTAACTGGAACTTTTACTGCTGGATTCCGGATAGGCTGATCCTTATTTGCTGGCTCTCTTGCTGGCTGATTTCGGCACTCCCTCGAGTAGTGCCCTTTCTGGTTGCATTTAAAACATACCACATTCAACTTGTTACAAACTCCTCCATGCTTCTTTCCACATACTTGACAGTCTGGAAAAGTTAATCTCAACTGATTCGGCTGATTCACATTAGCTGAACGATTGCCCTGGCCTCCGTCTCCTGCATTTTGTCTCCTGAAATTAAAATTTCTCCCTGGCTGAAACTTGCCCTTCTTAAAATTTGGAAACTTCCCTGTTTGTGACTGACCCTCACTTCCCTCAACTTTCCTTTTCTTGCTTTCCTTTTCTTTCTGAAACATCTCACTCTCTGTCTCTGCGATCATAGCTTTCTATACAACCCCGACATAGGTATCCAATTCAAAAATAGCTACCTTCCCTCTAATCCATGGCTTCAAGCCTTGCTAGAATCTCTTAGCTTTCTTTCTATCAGTATCAACATACGATAGCACATACCTTGACAATTCCTCAAACTTCCCCTCATAATCTGTTATCGACATGTTTCCTTGCTTTAATTCTAAAAACTTCAACTCCATTTGATCCTGAACAAACTGAGGAAAATACTTTTCTAAAAACAATTCCTTAAACCTTTCCCAAGTAATAACATCTGTGCTTTCCAATGTCTTCACCATCTCCCACCAATAGGTGGCCTCATTCTTCAGATAGTAACTTGCAAATTCAACCTTCTGCTCATCTTTCACTTTTACCAAGGCAAATGCCTTCTCTATTTCCTTTAACCACACATTTGCTTTAATTGGTTCTAAGGAACCCTTGAATTCTGGTGGGTTTACTGCCTGAAAAGTTTTGAAAGTTACCTGGGGATTGGTCTGTCTCTGCTGTTGTTGTGCCAGGTGAACTGTTTGTTGGGCCAAGATTTGAAGAATCTGGGCTATTGCTGGGTTCATGGGTCCTGGGTTCACATTCTGGTTTGTATCATCTTGGTTGTTATTGTTGTTGTTATTAGTTTCTTCATTCTGGGTGTTGGGGCGGGTATTTCTTCTGGGAGGCATTTTCTGTAAAGAATCAATCAATTTATGTAGCTTTTGAATCCAATCTTTGTATAAAAGAAAAGTTTTATAAAACAGGAATATCTCTTTTTGAAAACAGTTGCAACTAAGTAAATTGCATGCTTCTTTACAGAATATAAACGGCTATGGAAAACAGGGTACATGGTATCACAGGGTATACTGGTGCAATAAATATGGTAAAGTAAAATAGGTGCAATAAAGTAAATGACAGTGTTGGAAAGGAAAAGGTACTGATATATAGATCAAAAGTTTTAGGTAGTACAAGCGTAAAGACGCTTCGAAAGTAAAAGCAAAAAGGGTACAATAACCTACTCACTAGTTAGCATCGCTAGTCTATAGATACAACTCAAAAGTCTACTGATATACACTACACACTACTGTCCATACTACATAATCATAACAACACTGCTCAGCATCTCCATCTCAAAATCTCTAACTCATGGCAAATCTGGACCTCCTATCTCCTCAAGCTCCTCTAGAACCCACTTAGCCCACTCCACTAGGAAATCAGGGGTGATGTACTCATGTGTAGCCTCAGCAATCCTTACAGCAGCTGCTCTACGAAATGCCTGGAGCCTCTCCCTAAGTCGTCTCTCACCACTCCCCATCTCTCTGGTACGCATGATATGCAATAACTCCTGGATCTGACCCTGTAGGAATCGCTGCTCCATAAGGCAAGCCTCAAACTGATGATATGGGACAGGATAGGAAGAGAACTGGAAAGGTACTCCTGTGACTGAATGACTAGTAAAGCCTGAATCAGCAGGTGAGGGTCCTCTAACAGGTGGCCTCATGCCTGGAGGTGGAATGGCCTGCAATGGTACGGGCTGCAACACCGGTGGAGGTAGAATAGCCAATGCTGGTGGAATAACAGGACGTGGATCCGATGCCGGTGCTCCAACTGAAGGCTCTGAGTGATCAGCTGATACGGGAATAAAAGAGTCGGCCATCTCTGTTATCTGAAATCATATCGTAATATAAGAATCTCGTACCACGACGCAAACTATACTAATATCGGTTACACCATAACACTCAACCTCTCGACGTTCTATCATCCTATACCTTACTTCTAATCCTATCCCTCTACCCATTCCCGTCAACCTAGGCTTGTGTCAGTGACTTATAACCTGTAGCTCTGATACCAAACCTGTGGCGCCCTCCAAACCCGGGTCAGAAGTTTGGGGTCCACACACACACCTTAATTATAACCTGCTTATAACAATAATAAAGATAATAATAATATATGCAGTGACCCTACTTACCAACCACCACGGACCGCAACAGGTTAAAGTATGCACACAAGCCAAACACACTAATATATTACAAACCGTTCAAATCCCAACTATTTCAAATTCAAACTGAGTATTAAACATTATTATAAACTTTTACAAACTTAAATTATTCCAAAAGAAGCCTACTAGCTCCGCTTTCTCAACCTGAGCCCCTAGCTCTCGCGCTGGACTGGGGATCCTCTTTACCAATTGGTTCCTTTTTAACTGGAAAGAATATAAACAACATCGCACAAATGAGCTAACTAGCTCAGCAAGTCACAATGACAAAACTAAGAATAATGATCATCAGATGAATATGGTTATGATATCAAGTGAACAATGGATTATGATTTAGAATTGGATATTATACTTTTAATTTAAAAACCGAGGTTAGGCTGCTGATCAGTCACGCACTAACCCCGAGCAAGGCACACAACATTGCTCTAACTACTGGATCCAAGGCACACATTGGCCTAACTTGACCATTATATAGTCTGACCACGAATCTGGTCCATAATTTTATAAAACAATCCAATTCTAACATAATAACAGAATATGCAATAATAAACAATAACCGAAATCATTAACAACAATAAATTTTTAACAATGAAAGGGTTTCAATCCTTGTAAGGATCAATAAGGCAATTTAAAATCTTGGATGCTGGGTAATGAAAGAATTGGATAACAAAGGAATCAACGTTTCAAGGTTTCAAGGATTTGGTCTTTCAAAGTATAAGATACCATGGGTTGAGTATATAATAGTTCATTTCAGTGTTTGGTATTTAGTTTTTATGTATTTGTGGAGTAGTATCGTAGATTTGTGGTTCTTGTTTGGGTATACAATAATCAATGGATTAGAAAGAATATGATTCATGGCTCAAGAATAATAACTGAAATCGGGATTTAGGTTTATGTGCTTCAAAGCACTTGCAATATCACAGGATTATCAAGTACTACAATATCTCGAGAAAGTTCAGAACACTTGCCTGGTATTAGCTCACTACACTGCACTCGCTTCCAATCACAACCGTTTTACTCCTCAACTACCTGTTTCCCTTTCTTACGTCTTGCCTCTTCTGCTCACATATCATAAGCATCTACCAATAATTTACTCATGGAATTCTATTTAACACATACTTCTATCTACCCTTCGTTTTACCCAAATCCGATTAACGGATTGAAAGTTATGCAATAATCAAGTAAACACCGAATATATAAAGTGATAGTCAATTAACAAGTCACATATAGCACATAATACATCACGTATCAATGATATATTATTTATAAAGAAGTCTCGGGTCATAAATAGGCTTTCTGGTATTTAAAATGATTTTTAAAACATTTTTCGGAATTAAAACGGGTCGTTGGATCAATTTCGGGTTAATAAACAGGGTTCGATTGGCCAATTCTGGCTCCGAAATAATTTTAGAATAATTATCGAGCCTTGGAAATAATTTAGAATAATATTTTAAAGCTCGAAACTATTTTTCAGAATTTTTAAATCATTTTTAAATAATTAAATCTAATTAAATAATTAATTAAAATCAATTAATAATTAATTAAATTAATTAATCAATTAATTTTTGAATTAATTGAACAATTAATCAATTATAAATTAACTAAAATTAATTAACTAATTAATTTAGATTTATTTATGAATTAAAAATAATTTTCAGAATTAAAATAATAATTTTTAGAATTTTCAGAATTTAAAAATGAATTTTTATAATAAAAATAAATAGGAAAAATGATTTTTAAACATTTTATAAACAGGAATCCTAAATTTGCAAAGTCTGGAAACTTCAGGGACCTAACTGCATCGTTTTCAAAAGTTGGGGTACTAAACTGTAATTTTTTAGCCCTTCGCCAGAAAACAGTCGGGTTCGCCGGAGAACACGTTCCCGGCGTCCTCACCCCACGAACACCTCCAGATCACATCTACACAACATCAGGAACACAACCATGCAATCAATTCATCCTAACAATCCCTGAGTTGGCCGGAATTTGGCCGTGAAGTTTTCCAGTTTCCGGCGAACATCGGAAAACTTCAAAACACAACTCCTTTCTCTACAGACCTCGTTGGTTCATGAAACTTATACGACTAGATTGCAAATTTCACAGAGAATACAACCCACTATAACACAACATCAATCTATCACAGAATAAGAAACCCCCAAATTTCAATTAAGAACATTCATACGGGTTATAAACCCTAATTTTAAAATTCAAAAATCAAACTCAAATTTGAACATGTTATTGAACTCCAAATCAGACGTATGACATATGAAAATCATCAGGAAAATAAGCTCTACAACATGCAATCATCAAATCATAAAACAATCATCCGAACAAAAGTTCATATTTTTAATAATATAAATTCGAAAATAAATAAATTTTTAGAAAAATAACCTTGATTTCTGCAGTGAAACAAAGCTCAGAATCTGATAGAACACTTCAAATCCTTCGTTTTGGTTACTCAAGCTTTGAAAACAGAGATCGGTAACGCCTTCGTTTTGCTGTTTGATTCTTAGAACAGTTTATGTAATTAGGGTTTTTCTCTGAAAATTATATAATTAACTATCTGCAAATAATTTTGATACGAAATAAAATACGGTAAAAGGCTATTTATAATTACGGAAAATTTGTATCCCGTTGGATCATTCCGGATATAAAACGGTACGTTTATTTGTAAAAACTGATCCAAACGGTATCGGTTTTCGGGATAATTATCCAAATCAGTACAATTTGTACTGCGGTCTTGGTCTCAGCGCCTGGTTACACGTATTACGAGGTGATAATTATGATAGTTTAATAAAAAGCTCCCGTTTATCGAAAATACGGGTTTTATTGATTTACCGAAACGAATATTGTATCGAAAATGTTGCGCCGGGACCCGCGCAGGACAAACCGTACGCCGGATCGAAAAAGTCAAAACATGGAATATGCTCGGAATATTACAATTAGGTTAGGAAGGAGTTCTCGAAAGAGTTTCGGGTTCCAAAAACGTAACAACGGGTGACGTCGGTTGGTTCCTGTTTTTATAAAATAGACTTTAATTACCCGAAAAAAGATTTTAGAAATTTCATATGATTCTTATAAATCCATAAACCAACATAAAAATAATTAAGAAGATATGACAATTATCTATATTTTATTTTGGACATATAAAAATTAAAATACTCAATTAATATTATTTTTGAATATTCAAGTACAGATAACACTTAACAATTAGCTCACAGAATAGATACTGAACACACATAATAATTATATAATAGCAAATATAATTACACGATATATCCCGGATATTACAATTTCTGTGCCTAAATCTCCAACAAGGAGAAGGAGGAGGATCATTATAAGGGATGAATCTGATGAAGATGAACAGGTACAGGTTCCCACATCAGAACCTGTAGAGCTAGAAGCTGAAAATGTAATTTTTCAGAAGGAGGTAGAAGCTGAAGGTTCTGAAATTCAGAAGAGGAAAAGATCTGCAAATTCTGATGCAGATTATGTTTCTCCACCATCCAGGAGATCAAAGAAACAGAGAGCAGGAAGGCATTTGGCACAACCTCACTCTGAGGATACTCAAGAAGCTAAGGAAGGGGATTAGGAATCTCTGATCTCATCTGAACCAATTGTCATTGAAGCCCTTCCTCAAGCTAAAGACATTGTTCCAGACACAGTGATCACACCTCTTTTCTCTCCTATTAAAGAAACAACAGTTGAAGATTTAGGCTTAAATCCTGAAATTGACATCCAAAGGCTGAACATTCCAACTGTTCTCTATCTGGAAGCTCCAACTGCAGCTCAGCTGTCTACTGTTACTTCTCCAATCTTACAGGCTGAGTTACCATCTACACCAATTCTGGATCTAGAACCTGAATATCAGAATTTTGATGAAGCTGCTACAGAATCTCCTTCAGTTACACAAACTTTGGTGTTATCAGAAGATGAGGAGATTCTTGCAAGTTCTGGAGAGTCAGCTCCAGTTAATGCTCCCATTCTTGGAGAGGAGGAACTGCTTACAAAGTTTGTTGAATAAGAAGCTCATGTTCCTTAGGAAGAAACTCACAGAGGAGTTGAGTGGACCAAGAAATGGAATGAATCTGATTTCATTCCAAGCTCTAAAGTTCTGACAGAGCATATTGCAAAAGCTGATGAGTTGTTGACAAACTCTGATTTCAAGCACCAACTCAAAGTCACGGCTCTAAGTACTAAAAACCTTCAAGGTCAACACTCCATTACTCATGAAAAAGTTGAAAAACTTCTGGAAAGAGCTGATAAGCTGGATATGGAGATCAAGCTAGACAAAAAGAGGTTTATCAGACCTATTCATGAGAAAGTTGAAGCTATTGAGAAGGTTCAAGAAAAGCAACAGGCCCAAATTACTGAGGTCCCGCAGAATCAAGCCTCTCAACAAGATCAACTAAATGAAATTCAATCTTCAGTAGAACTTCTTCTCTCTCTCCTACTATCAGATGATGCCAAAAAGGGGGAGAAGGTAGTTAAGTCCAAATGCTCAACTAGTCAAATACTGAAGAAGAAGAAGGATGATAAAGGTGATGACCAGGGAAACTCTGATAAGAGTAGAGGTCAGAGTCAAGGTCAAGGAAAAGGTCAAGGAAAATCATCATAGAAAGTAATTTCTGATGTTAGCAAATCTTCTACACAGAAGAAGTCAAGTTCTGATGATGTGCTTGCTAAAAGTCTGATGTCAAGTTCTAATATCCTGATTCAGACAGGATCTAAAGACTCTCAGAAGTTTTTACAAACTCTGAAGCTAAAGGGAAAGCAGACTACTGTCTACTACAAAGATCCTAAAATTCAGACACTTGATGAAGAAATTGCTAGAAGACTATTTCTCAAGCATAATCCTGGAATGGATTTAAAGACTTTAAAGGAGGAAGAAGCTAGATTTGCAGCTGAGAAGACAAATATAAAGTCTAAAGTCTCTGATGCAAAGATACCTCCAAGGCCTAAGGTAAAAGGCATTGTGATCAAGGAAAAGTCAAATTCTGAGGTTTCAAAGCCAAAGACAAGATCACAAGTTGAGATTGATCCCAAAGATAAAGGGAAAGGAAAGATTGATGAACCAACAAAGCCACAGGAGATGAAGATTCCTCAAATCCTGATGAAACCTGTATGCAAACTGGTTCAAGTATTTGATGATGCTGCTGCAGTAGATGAAATTGTTCAAACTCTGGAAAAAAAAGATGACTGAAGAATCTAAGACAACCTCTGACACAACTCAAGTTGTTCAGAATGAAGAACAGCAAGCTACAGAAGAAATAGAAAATTCTGATCAAGTCATCAAAACATCAACCTCTGACAGTGCTCAAGTTGATTTGAATAAATTGACAGTTACTGATAAGAGAAAACTCCTATGGAAGAATGTTAATCCATCAGATCCTAAGAAAAGCCAGCTGCTATCTGATTTCATGACTGTTGGATTGAAAGCCAGAGAAGCAAGAGACAGAGCTGGACTAGGTTCTGAAGAAGCCAAGATCAAGACAGGAGTTGAAGTACTTACTAGAGATCCATTCTTACTGACTGACAAACCTCTTGAAGAAGTTACACAGAAACAGCTTGATAAGGTTATATATGTTCAAGTGGTACTGGAAGCTCATGATAAGCATAATGTCAAAGAAAATCTGATTCTATTTCTTGAAGATGGAAGAATATATCAAATGTCAGAATCAGATATGCTGAACAAATCTCTGAAAGAACTTCAATTCTTTCATTATCTTTTGGAGATAAAGTCTGAGATTACTAGGAGATGGTCAAATTTCATCATGAAGACCATAAGGGATAAAGCAAGAATTTTTGGATCAAGGGTTACAGAATTCATTCCAAACATTGTTGAAGATGATGGAAGTAAAATTCCAATGAAGAAGGATTCTGCTAAACTTGAAGTCATTTTGAAAGAGAAATGTCTGTGTTATAATGAAGACTCTTCCCATCCAAGAGTAATCAGATTTGGTGATGGTTTAGAAAAAATCACATCTCAGCACTTAGGACTGCAATCTACCAGATTGAAAGTCAAGATGAAGAATTGAAGCAAGTCAAAGCTCCACTAGCTCAAGTCCTGAGGAATGCAGAAGAAAAGCTGATATCAAACTTTGTCAAGAATCACTTTGGATTCAGATTGACTCAATAAATTTGGTAAAAGCTACAAGGACTGTAAGTTGTAGTTAGTTGTCTAAATAAACTCTTATTACATTTGTACTTGAATGTTTTTGACATCATCAAATCTATTAACTTGTATATTTTGAATAATTTACAAGTTGGGGGAGATTGTTAGATATATTTGAGATGTCATGTCTAATCTGTTGTGTTTAGTTTTCAGAACTTAATATCAGGACTTACTGGAAATCAGAACTTACTGAAGTCAGAACTTATATCAGAACTTAAGGTCGTCAGGATTTATATCGGGACTTAAGTGCAGGTACTTCAGATAAGGAAAGTAGCTGATTTACAGGAAATGATTGTGACTAAAATAATAGAAGATAAGCCTAAAGAGTTAGAATACTAGAAGACTTGTAGAAGATAATATCTGATTGATATATTTTAGGAGCCAGAATTATATTCCATATCAATTAGAAGATATCTTGTAACTGTGTACTATATAAACACAGCTTAGGGTTTACACTATATGTGTTATCATTATCGAGAAAGATTATACATTGTAACCTAGCAGCTCTTAGTGATATTGTTCATCACTGAGAGAGAACAATTGTTCTATTATAACAGAGTTTATTGAATATACTTGATTACTGTTACATACTTGTGTTCGAAATCGATTTGATTGTATAAACACTATATTCAACCCCCTTCTATAGTGTTGTGTGACCTAACAAAACAGTCTTAATGAAATTAATCTTAAGTTGGTAGCTAGGATAAATCACCTAGAAGAAATGGTTCATAGGAAAGAGGGTTTTCTTGAGGATTTAGAAGCAACCTCAAGGAGGCATGTGAGTGAGGAGGTTGTTGAGCCTGTGGTTGTTGGTGTTGGTCAGAAGGATGATGAAATCACTGGTTTGGAAGATATTATTTTGCTTTCGGAGTTGTGTAAAACTGATGGAAATCTGGGATTCATTGATGTTAACAAATCTTATGTCAAGGAGTAATTTGCTGTATTCTTGCATTGATGCACCAATACTGTTGTATATGTGTTAATTGGTTTTTGATGTTGTTGGTTAATAAGGTTCTTTTTCAGTACTTTTGCTTTGAGAACTTTGTTGTGTCTGCTGTATTTCAATATGGTTGTTACTATTCCTTTAATTTCGAGACTGTTATGTAGTTAAATTCTTATAAAATCCAGTTCTATAGTTAAAACTATTTGCTATGAGAACTCTGGTATTTTTTGGGTTTCAAACTGGTTGACATTGTTAACTTGAAAATCAAGTCTGATTGTTTTGGGTTTGATTATTTCATTAAGTGTCAGTTGCTGTGACTTCTGCTTAAGCCTTTTTGCCAGTTAGTTCTATCTTTGCAGATTGCATTTTCTTATCTTAACATGTATTTCACTAATTATAAGAAAATTACTTTATTATTCTAACAAAATATGTCCTTACTGATAAAACTGAATGTTACAAGTTGTTTACTTATTGTATAACTAAAGGTCAAATATGTTGTTTACTTGCTAATTTGGTTATACTATTCTAGAATTCAGGTTAATAATAATTATAATCTTATGAATATTTCTGCTTTGTTCTTGTGGTTGTGATATTCTCTTGTCATGGCATCTAGCTCAAACTTACAGAATATGCATGAATATGTTCATACTTGACAGGGCTGATTATTTTAAAAGTACGAGATTGACTAGCTATACAATTACATTCCGATGGTTCAATTTTTCTTTCAATTTTCAAATCTGTTATACAATTTTAGTATGTAGCTATTGAATTCAACATTGAGAATGTATATTTGTTTTAAATTACTGAAAATTCTGTAACAAAAATATATACTCCTCTTCATGAGAGTAAAACATGGACACCAGTTGTGTGCAAAACTAACTTACTAACTGCATTAAAATATGCCACTAACCAGATCAATTACATATGACATGGTTTACTTTGATAGATTACATAAATGATTCTCGAATATTTAGGATTAATGTGATAAAACTGAAATGAAATTAGATCACATATGCAGTAAATGAGGTGAAACTTTAAAACTGAAATGCAGATATATAAACAAACTCAAAAATGATTATCAAGAGATTTTTGACTAAAAAAATATCACAATTTGTTTATTTTCTTGCATTAAAATTGAGATCTTACTCTGAATAAAATTTGGCCAGATAGATAAGGTAATCAAGTAAAATGAACTATGATCTTGTTCTAACTAATCATTTACAAATTGATCAAAAAAATCGACTATACTTCTAAATTAATATCAACAGTTTTGGTCATAACAATTCTTTCAGATTGAAATTATTAAAACTGGCATATACGATTTCTTTCAGATTTTTACAAATGATCAAACAAGATCAAATTAAAGTCAGTTTACATATGAGCATACTCTCATTAAAATTAGAAAATAAACTGAGATAGTATAAACCAAAGTATAGGTTTTAAATCAAACAGACATGAGTAAATAAGTGCAACAAAAATTATATTAAAGGGAAGAAGATTTTACAAAGGTGAAGAAGAAGTTAGAAAAATAGTGACATCTTAAAATCAAATTTATCACTTGTTCACATTTTTACTAAAATGATAAATTTCTTGCTAAATAAGGTTATAATACATTAAGGGGAAGCCAATTATATACACTCTTGAATATTCTTTTTGATATTATACCAAATAAAAGGAGAAGAAGAAATTAGACTCCCCAATTTTATATTTTAAAATATTTTTGCTAAATGACATGAATAGTACTTTAAATATATATTTAATTCATCTCTTGAGTTGTTCAGTTTTGCAGGAATTAAATTCAAAGAATATACAATAGATTCTCTTGTTTAATCTAATTGTGTGAAAAATACTTTTCAAAACACATGCATACATTTAGGGGAAGCACACACTTAGAAAATTTTAAATTTTATGTTTTATTTGGCAAATACCAAAAAGGGGAAGATTGAAAGGACATTTTCGATTAGTTATTTACTTTGGTATTTGCATAATTTAACATAAAATTTAAAACATGTATATCCTCTCCAAATAGGCATGAATTTAATTAACATAATCAAAAGTGGAAAGCCATCTCTAGCAAAATATTTTCAAAAATATTTTTCAAGTGTATGTATATTTTAAATATTAATATAAGAAATATTCCAATTTGCAGAAAAATCAAAAAATATATTTTAAGGAATATACTCTAAAAATCAAAGCAATGAGATCGTAAAAGAATTACCGGAATATGATCTTTCTTAGGTTGTCTTGCAATATTAATAAGACAACAAGTTTGAGAAAGGAATATCAAAATTTGGATATTCTTAAAAGGCTCGTGCTAAATTTGTTTCAAAAACAGATGGTTTTAAAGGGATAATATATATATATATATCACACTATAAATATTTATTCATCCAAATATATATTTTTATATTCCTAGAAATTAATATTTGATAAAGAAATATTAATGTCTCAATTTATCCCCCTCCTCATATTTTTCCAAGTAATTTTCTCTATATTATTTATCAGAGAAAATACTTTGAAATACTTAAAAAATATTTCCACACTCTCAAAATATTTTATATTTTAGGAAATATATACTAAATATTTATTATAGCCCAAACTTGAGCCAAAAAAGTCTATCTGTTTTCATAAAAGATCGTTCATATTTTATTTGGAACTGAACCCTGATTTAATCATTTTAAATCCAAATAAAATACTTTCACTTGTTAGAAAATCTTGAAACTTGAGATTTTTCAGTATTTTCTATGCATGGTTAAAGTTTCGTAATTTTTCGAGAAACTTTGTTCGGGTGTGATTTTCGGGGTGTTGACCAAGGCTTTGACTGAGCGTTTGCCCAATTTACCTTCGACCAATATTGATCAAAACTTGCAGATCATCATTTTATGATATTTAGGTAATTATCATATTTTTGGTTGTATTTATTAAAGGGTTTTCAAAGTCGTTATATTTAATGATGCTAATTACTTAATTAATTAAGTAATTAATAATTAATCGAAAAAGCTAAAATACCATTATTATATAATTAATAGTTGCTGGAATTTTTGCTCCATAAACTTGTTTTTACTAGATGCAAGTTGCAAATAAACATTGACAAATGGTTGTTCTTCAACGGATAAGCTTAACAGCAGTTATCCATTGATACCATCAGTTTCCACTTCAACGGATACTCCTTATCTGTTGATAGCCTCTACACAAAAAACTGAATTAATTCCAAGTGTAGAAGACATGGTTACTGTACAATCACTTCTAGGATTGAGGGAAGGGAGTGAAAATTTGAGTGAGAGGTTGGGTTGCTACCAGGAAAAAGGAGAGCTTGAGAGTCTAAATATGCATGCTATTTCTTCCACCATAGCAAAAGAAAGTGAGAGGAGTGCCACCTTAGTAGGTGAAGGTGAGGGTGTGAGGAGTGTGAGCCAGGGGGAGCCCCTGATGCAAGAAAAGAGAGAAATTGAGAGAAAGGCAGGTACAGAAGATATAAGGGAGGATCCAGCCATTGCTCATGAGTCAATGATTGTGGATGATGCTGAAAAGGAAAGATAATTTCAGCAACATTACAAAGCTGTAATTGATAATATTTCCTTGGATGCTGACACTTTTACTCATCCTGTGTCAGCCTATCAACTGTTGGCTACTCAGGGCAATGAGGAGGAAGAGAAGATTTTAAATCTAGTACATACTTCAGAATCTCTACAAAGGGATAAAGCTGTTGTCAATTTGATGCCTTCTACAGCTGGTGAACCATCTGAAGAATTTGGAGTAAATTCTAATGATGATGACTGTTTCATTTGATGGAAGCATGAACTTAGGGGGAGATGAAGGCCCAAGTTCTATTCCAAATTTACCTGAATGGGCATTGACAAAGGAGTCTACACCAGTACAATTCAATGTATCCTTAGTCAAACAAGTCATGTTTATCCAAAAGGCCATTCAGAACACCTCAAATGCTGGTACCAAGACTATTCTTCAAGCCCACCTAGATTCTCTACATCTCATGAAGCTACAACAATTAAGACATAATCTGAGTATGGATGAACTCAAGAAGGATATAGCTAACTTGAAGTCCTACAATTCTGATAAGCTGGATTCAATCATGCCCTTTGGTACCATGCAAGACATGTTACTGAGACTGAGAAGAGAATCAGATGCTGAAAAGAAGCTGGCCAAATTGGAGGACAGAGTTCAAGTTATTGAAAACTCTGTGGTCACCATTCTTCAAAATCAATAGTCTCAGACCAGTCTTCTAATGCAACTGGCTAAAGCACAGGGCTTGACTCCTCTCCTTGATGATAACAAAAAGGGGGAGAATAAAGTGGAAGGGGGAGGGGATCCATCTACAGGGGAGCCATCTACAAACATTTAAATATCCAAAGTGCTAGTTCCTACCATCACTACTTCTCCAACACTTCAAATCAAAGGAAAGCTTGATGGAATTGATCTAATCCAGCTAGCAGCAGCTGAGATGAAGGTGAAAGAGCAAAGGAGAAAAATTGATGAAAGGATGCAACATGTGTTTGGCTCTACAACTACAAAATCCTTATCTGTGAAACATAGCACAAAAGTTGAGCAAATCACAATGGAGCTCAAGCCAGTAAGGAGGAATAAGGTTGGAGAAACTTTTTTCAGGAACCTGAAGCCCATGGTACTCAAGCCATCCACTAGATTCAACAAGGACTCTACAAAGAACCCTCTAAACTTTGTTCGGATTTTCCTCTTCCAAAGCCCGATGAAGATAAAGTTTTGGGTAATAACATCATAAAGCACAAAGAGACCAAGGATGTAGTGGAAAGAATGAATATAGGTATCATCTATAGAGAGGGAAAGAGTATCTGTGTGATGTAAGGAAATCTCAAATTCTCAATAGCCAAGAGGGAAGAAACCATGAGGTTAAAGGAAGAAGCTAAAAAGCTGAAGGCTGACAAAAGAGCACAAGCAAAGCTTGAAAAACAGCTAAAGTCAAGTCAGACTAAAGAAAAGAAGAAGATTGAAGACAAAAGTGAAGAAGACAAGATTGGAAGCAGAAATGTGGATATGGGGAATGTGGTTGGTGAGAGTGTGGAGGAAAGAAGGGAGAAAAGAAAGGAATGGCAGAAAGGGAACAGAAAGAAGGACAATGCAAAAAGGAAGAGTGGAGATGACACAGTGGAAACCCTATCAAAATCTGAACCTTTTGTTGCTGATCCCAATATAAATGTCCATGGTGAACCAATCATCCCTAAAGAGGAACCTATTGATTGGGACACCATCAACTTGCCTACCTTCCTAACTACCTCTCCACCACCAAAGAAACTGAAAAGAAAATCCAAATCAACACCTCCCCTAACCTCAAGTAAATTCACTCAGAAACATAAACCTAAGCCTAAGCCACAAGCCTCAAAGGATGATTATGTTCACATTTGTGACATAAAAGAGTATACAGATATTGAACTCTATCTGGATGAGCTGGAGGAAGTAAGGGGAATAAGTGCCTACAAATAGCTCCCAGAAAGGCTAGTGTTCAAGTATAAAGGAAGTGAGGAAAGGACTTGGCCTCTTCAAAGAATTCTAAATGAGGGCTATTCTACCTTGGTTAGAGTCTACTCAGCTATCAAAAGGGATTCTGGCTTTACCAGGACTGCCAAAACAGAGATTCTCAACAAGATTGCCAGCATAAGGAAAACTTGGTGGGAGTCTAATTCCTTGCCTAGAACATTACTCATCCCTGAGCATGGAATTACAATTCATAAATCACCTCATTGGTTGATGGAGTTCAGAGAAAATAAAGGAGTCAGAAGATTTTTCAGACTTGAAGACCAGCTTAAAATTGCCAGTAATGAAACTCTCAAGGACATGCAATCTAAGTTGGATATTAGTGAAGAAGATGAAGCTGAATTCTATAGACAACTCCAACTCCAAGTAGAGGAAAATGACAGGAGGCTAGGGAAGAGAACAAGGGAACAAAGGAAAAGAAAATAATTTGCTCAGTCTAAAGGAGCATCCTTGGAAATAAAGTAATTCTTCAATTCTATCTCAGTACATACACTTTTGCAGCACTTTTGAATTTCTACTTGATTTCAGCTCATATATTTGTTAAGTGTTTTGTTATCATCAAGTTAAACCTAAATTTATGCCTACAATTCTAGTAGACATAAATAGGGGGAGATTGTTAGGAATATTTGTATTAGTTTGATGATAAGTTAAGCAAAACACTTAAGTAGAAATCTAGTGTTTGTAGCCTCAACGGATAAGACCACTCTGGCTATCCGTTGATGGAGTAGCTTTACATAGAAATAAGTTTAGTATTGTAGCACATTTCAATTTCTGTATTTAAGTTATAATTCTTAGAAGTTGTGGGAAATTATAAGTCATGTTGACTACTAGTGGATATGCAAATAGGAGGGCTAATTGTAAATATTTCATGCCTTGTAATTTTTTATAAATGAAGTAGTATTAACTGATAGATTAAAGGCCTTAAACGGATGAGAAACAAAGCTTCAACGGATGTCTCTAAAGCTTCAACGGATAACATCCATCAACGGATGAGTGCATCATCGGATAAAGCTTCAACTGCTAATGCATCAACGGATAAAGCTTCAACTGATAAAGCATCAACAGATGAAAGCTTCAACGGATGCTCAGTTCAATAGCAGTTGACAGTGACAATTCATAAGCTGACAGAGGCACATGGGTTGACAGAGACAATTGAAATGTGGTAGCCTCTTGGAGGAATCAAGAAAATGCAGCATTTCTATTCTGGTGCAAACAAGGAAGTATTCAAAGATTCACAGATTATCCTAGATTGCATTGGATAGAGAAATGAAGAAGAAACATGTGAAGAACTATTTTAAAAATTGTATTTTATCTTTGTCTTCACTTGTAAACTTGGTGATATATAAACCAAGTTGCAGCTAGTAATTAGATGATGAATTTTCCAGAGCTGTTTAGAAAAATATAGAGAGAAAATCATCTAGTTTGTACTAGGATGCAGCTGTGATCAATTCTTTGAATCACAGATTTTCTGAAATACACATCTCTGGTGGAACAACAAATCCACCAGAAAAGTTTTTAAAGCCTTTGTGTTCTTTACATTTTGTGTCTTGAATATACATCTGTCTGCACCTGCTCAAAGCAATTCACACACAACTGTTCATCAAACACTTAGCCTTTGAAACTGCTCAAAACTTGAAAAAGTTTTGAGATTTACATTCAACCCCCCTTCTGTAAATCTCATTGTTAGTTCCTTGGGAATAACAGAGGATGATAAGCCATAGCAATGCGATGATTCACATTATACCTTTACGTTATAGCATTAAACTCGCGATTACAAAAGTGTGACCCCTCATCACTGATTATGACTCTTGGAGTTCCAAACCTTGTGAATATCTGCTTGTGAAGAAAATTAAGCACCACTTTCGCATCGTTCGTTGGCAACGCCTTAACTTCAACCCATTTTGACACATAATCAACCACCAACAAGATGCACTGATTGTTACAAGATGAGATAAATGGCCCTATAAAGTCAATTCCCCAAACATTGAAGACCTCAACCTCGAGAAGCACATTAAGAGGCATCTCATCCCTCTTAGACATATTACCCACACGTTGACATCGATCATATTTCAAAACGAACTGGTGAGCATCTTTAAACAAGGTTGACCAAATAAACCTGCTTGCAAAATACGAGCTATTGTCTTTTCTCCACCATAATGTCCTCCATAAGCCATTGAGTTCTCGCAAGATCCCCCCCGTTTCGCTGTAAGGAATACATCTCATGATGATTTGGTCAGCTCCTTGTCGAAAAATAAATGGCTCATCCCACATATACCACTTCACTTCATGTAGAAACTTCTTCCTTTGAGCATAAGATAAGTCGGGAGGCATGATATTACTCACAAGGTAGTTCACAATGTCTACAAACCACGGTTTTTCTTCTTGCACTCCAAACAGTTGCTCGTCGGGAAAAGACTCATTTATCAATATCTTATCCAATGAAGTAGCATTAGGTTCTCTAAATGCGAGAGATGATCAGCGACTTGATTTTCAGTCCCCTTTCTGTCCTTGATATCTAATTCTAATTCTTGAAGCAAAAGAACCCATCTAATCAATCAAGGCTTCGAGTCTTTCTTTGAGATGAGATAGCGAATTGCAGCGTGATCAGTGAAAACTGTCACCTTAGTCCTAAGTAGATAAGATCGAAATTTCTCAAAACCATAGACAATAGCCAAAAGTTCTTTCTCCGTAGTAGTATAATTCGGTTGAGCACCATTTAGGGTCTTGCTAGCGTAGTAGACCACAAGAAATATATTGTTCTTCCTCTGCCCAAGAACTGCTCCAACTGCATAGTCACTTGCATCGGACATCATCTCAAAAGGTTTATTCCAATCAGGTATAGTTATGACAGGTGCCGTGATTAAACTCTTCTTTAACGTCTCAAAAGCTGCAAGGCTCTCGTCATCAAACTTGAAAGGGACATCTTTCTCTAGCAAACTGCACAATGGCTTCGAAATCTTAGAGAAGTCTTTGATGAAATGCCTATAGAAACCCGCATGGCCGAGAAAACTGTGAATTCCCTTAATAGAAATAGGTGGAAGAAGATTCCTAATGACCCTCACCTTGGCTTTGTCCACCTCAAGACCCTTACTAGAAACCTTGTGCCCTAGAATAATGCCCTGTGGCACCATAAAGTGACATTTCTCCCAATTGAGAACTAGATTGGTCTCAACAAACCTCTTGAGAATGTGTCCAAGATTTTGCAAGCATTCATCAAAAGAATCGCCAAATACAGAGAAGTCATCCATGAACACCTCCACATTCTGGCCAATCATATCCGAAAGATGGCCATCATACATCTCTGAAATATGGCTGGCGCACCACACAGACCAAAAGAAACTCGTCTGAAAATGAAAGTACCAAATGGAAAAGTGAAGGTAGTCTTCTCCTGATCTTCTGGAGCGATACAAATCTGATTGTAACCCGAATAGCCATCCAACAAACAGTAGTACTCATGACCAGCCAATCTATCAAGCATCTGGTCAATGAAGGGCAAAGGGAAGTGATCTTTCCTAGTGGCCTTGTTCATCTTCCTGTAGTCCATGCAAACTCTCCACCTCATGACTGTTCTTGTAGGAATAAGCTCATTCTTCTCATTTGCTACCACAGTAATTCCACCTTTCTTTGGCACACATTGAACCGGGCTTACCCATGAACTGTCAGAAATAAGATAGATGATCCCTACATCTAGCCACTTAAGAATTTACTTCTTCACTACTCCTTCATGATCGGATTAAGTCTTCTTTGCTGCTCGATCGTAGGCTGGCTACCTTCCTCTAGCAGAATTTTATGCATACAATAAGAAGGGCTGATTCCCTTGATATCTGCTATAGTCCAACGAATTGCCGATTTGAACTCTCTCAAAATCCTCAGAAGCTTTTCCTCTTCACTACCTGAATGGTCAGATGCAATAATAACAGGCAAAGTAGATGCATCACCTAAAAATGCATACCTCAAATGCTCAGGTAAAGGCTTAAGCTCAAGAGTGGGAGCTTTCTCAATAGATGGCTTGAGGTGTTTAGGAGCTTTGTTCAATTCCTCCATTCTAAGAGATTCAAAAGGCATATCAATCTTCCTCTTCCAGGGAGAAACAATAAAATATTGTAATTGTTCTTCACCTTTGTCATCTTCACTATCTGAATTTCCCAATAAGGCTTTTTCTAAGGCATCAGACTTTAGCAATTGATCAAGTTCTAAAGTAACCACAGAATCGACCAACTCCACCTTTAAGAACTCCTCATTTTCTGTAGGAAATTTCATAGCATTGAATATATTAAAAGTTACATCCTGATCCAACACTCGCATTGTGAGCTCACCCTTCTGCACATCTATCAAGGTTTTTCCATTCGCCAAGAAAGGTCTTCCCAAAATTATGGGAATCTTCTTATCCTCCTCGAAATCAAGAATGACGAAATCAGCATGGAAGATGAGTTTATCAACCTTGACCAAGACATCCTCCACAATACCTCGTGGATATGTAATAGAACGGTCGGCCAATTGCAAAGTCATATAAGTTGGTTTTGGATCAGGTAAGTCCAACTGCTTGAAGATTGACAAAGGCATCAGATTGATGCTAGCTCCCAAGTCACATAAGCATATGTCAAAAGACACTTTTCCAATAGTTCACGGAATAGTGAAGCTTCCTGGTATGTTGATATGAAGTTTCTTGAACACCTCCAGAAACTTCTCAAATTGCTTGTCCAGCTTTTTCTTCAGCAGCCGCTTAGGAGAAGGCGGTGGAGGATATATCTGTTTCTCCTCTGTATACCCTCGGGAGGAATGTGCTCAATAGTATTCTTCCTTGGTTCCACTTCAACTTCCTACTGTTCTACTTATTTCTCAACCCCAGCTTCTTTAGTCAACGCTTGAGTTTGTTCGGGATTCGCAACCTTTCCAGACCTCAAAGTGATTGCCTTTACCTGCTCCTTAGCTTCCCTCTTTCCTGGCACTTCAGCATCACTAGGTAGTGTACCAGGCTGACAATTTAGCAAGGCATTGGAAATTTGCCCAATTTGCTTTTCCAAGGTCTTGATAGAAACATCTTGACTCTTGCACATAAGCTTAAACTCCTCTAATTCAGAATTTTCATTAGCTTGTTTCAGCTGAAGTTGCTGTCTTGGTGCATATTATGGTTGCTGAAAATCAGGGGGTTGTACTGCTTAGCTAGATACTGTTGATAAGGCTGTTGAACCGTATTCTGAGCGTTGCTCCAACTGAAATTAGGATGATAGCGGTTGTTGGGATGATAAGTGGCTGGCACAGGTTGCTACGAATGCTGAAAGTTGCTCACGAACTGAGCTGATTCACTAGAAATTGTGCACTGATCAGTCTCATGGGCACCAACACAAAGCTCACAGACACTAGCAATTTGATTAACCCCATAATTAGCCAAAATGTCCACCTTCATCGTTAAAGCTTTAAGTTGGGCAGCTATAGCAGTTGCTGCATCCAACTCCAGAATTCCTGCTACTTTTCCCTGAGTCAGTCTTTGGGAAGGATTCTGGTACTCATTAGCAGCCATCAGTTCAATCAATTCATAAGCTTCATCGTAGCTCTTAGCCCACAAGGCTCCTCCTGATGCTGCATCGAGCATGGGTCTAGAAGTAACACCCAATCCATTATAGAAATAGTTAATAATCATCCAATCAGGCATGCCATAGTGTGGGTATTTCCTTAGCATCTCCTTATATCGATCCAAAGCTTCACACAGAGATTCTCTAGTTTGCTGAGCAAACTGAGTAAGAGCATTCCTGATTGCAGCAGTCTTCATCATAGGGAAAAATTTAGTGAGAAACTTTTGAGCAAGACCTTCCCAAGTGGTGATAGACCATGCTGGAAGAGAATATAACCAACACTTAGCGTTGTCCCTCGGAGAGAATGGGAAGAGTCGCAACTTGATAGCATCTTCGGTCACATCATTAAACTTGAAAGTGTCGCAGATCTCAATGAAATCCCTGATGTGCATGTTGGGGTCTTCAGTAGGAGAATCCCCAAACTGAACCGAGTTCTGTATCATCTGAATCATGCTTGACTTGATCTCAAAAGTGTTAGCCCTGATGGCTGGCCTGATGATGCTTGACTAAATGTCATTGATCTTAAGCTGAGAATAGTCCATAGGATTTTCTGCTTGATCTCCAATCTCTACTAAAACTAGTTCCTCGATTTTCTCTTCTTCTTCTGCCATCTTTTCTTCTTCAAAAACTTTCTTTCGAACCACTACAATTTCTTCCTCGGCTTTATCCAGTGTTCTCTTACGAGTACGCGAACGCGTATGCATACACCATCGCTAGAGTACCTGAAATAAGACAAGGAAACAAATAAGTAGCAATGTCCGAGTCAATGAACTTTAACGACCACTGATGGAAAACACATAAACTAAAAATTAACACTGCAGTCCCCTGTAGCGGTGCCAAAAACTTGCGCGCTAAATTCCATGCAAGTATACGTGTTCGCAAGTAGTATAAGATATAAATCAGATTCATTCCCACAGAGACTGGCTTTGTTAACTAATTAATTTATGCACTTAAGCAACGATGTATGGTTATTATTCAATGCTAAGACGATAACAATTTCAGGTTGTTTATAACTAAGAATTAAACTAACAATTATAACTAAGGGAATAAGATTGATTGAATTAATATATATGACAAACATGGGATTCTAACTTCATTAAATACTTTATTCAATAGCCTTTTCGTTCTTAACTTTAGCATGTAATGGTGATGACACTAATCAGACAACACGAAACTGATAAATGCCAACTTTTGTTGCATGAATACTATACTACCAGACATCCACAAAATAAATAGAAGCTGAATAGACACCAATTATATTGAGACCCTATATGTCCATAGGATTTGACAACATAACGGTTTAAGCACAAGTTATCTATCTTGATTACATAGGGCAAGTAAGATGGTTAAAATTACCTACGCATCATGTATAACAATAACACATGAACCTACACTAGCATGGCAAGTTCTAAATCCTTAAATTCACTTTCGCTTCATTAAGAATTAACACACTATCTTATCAGTTCGCGACGCTCATAAGACGAATACGCACAACCAATACTAGGTTATCATACAATTACCACACACTAATGCATCGAAACAAATCAGCTAAAGAAATCCATTAATAAATCCGCTAGAACCCCACGATAACGATTAGCCCATAATCGAACTCATCATCAATGTGGGTTCTGATGAAAACATGGTATAATAAATTTAGTCTTTATAACGAATAATCAAACAAAGTTAACACAAGAGTGTAGGTTCAACAAAACAAGAAACGAGCATCCAAGATTACAACTCAAAACAAAGATTCACAAGAATAAACTAGATCGTCTTCGCCTTTGTTGAATTGTGCTATAGGTCTCTTGACGTCTTCTCCATAGCTCTGATATGTCTCTGACTTGATATATTATGAAAAATGACCTAAAGTTGTTTATATAGCAGCCCCATGCAATGTAGAAGTCTTTCTCTCAAAAGCCAAGTAGAAACAGGATTCTGCTATCCCGACATGGCGTGACCGCGTGTTTGATCAGCGTGGGCGCGCTGGGCTTCTGCCAAAATTTTGACTTCTTATTTTTCTTGCAGTTTTGAGCCGGTCTTCGCGAGCTTTATTCCTTGGACACCATCCTAACACCATATTAGCATCAAATCAATGCTAATTCACCTGATTCTTAGATTAATACCTGAAATGCAAAAACACTAGAAAACACATTAAAACACCAATAACTTAGGTACAAATACACCAATTCAAAGCTTTATGGAGCGTAATAAAGTGTCATAAATTCCACTCAACAAAATGGGTTTACAATTTTTCATTTCAAATTTCTTTAGTATTTCATTACAATATTTTGATTGTGAAATATGAATGCCTTCGTCAAGTTGTCTTATTTACAATCCCAAAAAGAAATTTAATTCACCCATCATGCTCATCTCAAATTCTTTGCTCATGTAGTCAGAGAATTCTTTACATAGTGCATTATTAGTTGAACCAAATATGATGTCATCTACGTATATTTGTACAAGCAAGATATCATTTTTTTCTTGTCTTGTAAATAAGGTTTTATATGCAGTTCCCATTTTAAAATTATTTTCTAATAGGGACTTGCTCAACCTTTCATACCAAACTCTTGGAGCTTGTTTTAATCCATATAGAGCTTTGTATAATTTGTATACATACTCCGGACGTGTTGCATCTTCAAAATCGGGAGGTTGTTTAACATATACTTCTTCTTCGAGTATCCCATTTAAGAATGCAGATTTTACATCCATTTGATATAATTTAAAATCTTTATGACATGTAAAAGCTAATAGCATTCGAATCGATTCAATTCGTGTTACCGGTGCATAAGTTTCATCAAAGTCTATACCTTCCATTTGAGTATAGCATTGTGCAACTAGTTTAGCTTTATTTGAAACAACAGTTCCGTTTTCATCTAGCTAATTCCTAAATACCCATTTAGTTCCAATTATGGAAGTATCTTTGGGTTTAGGAACAAGTTCCCAAACTTTGCTATGAGAGAATTGGGTTAATTCTTCTTGCATTGCAGAGATCCAATCTTCGTCTAACAAAGTTTCTTTAACGGTCTTAGGTTCTATTTTTAATAGAAAACTAAGGTGATTCACAACGTTTTGAAATTGTGACCGTGTTTGAACTCCATTACTTAAGTCTCCTAGAACATTGTCCAGAGGATGACTTCTAATTTTGGAACATCTTTAGGTAGTTCAATATCTGTTTCCAACATTTCTAGTGGATTTGTTGGAGATGGTGATCCAAATTTCACATTTTCGAATTGTCGAATAATATTCTCAAGATTGTCTTGTGAGACATCTTCTTTGTCTACAAGATCTTTATATCTAGGTGATGGTTTTGATTCATTTTTGCCTTACTAACTGAAACCTTAGGAATCTTAGGGGATATCTCTTCCTTCTCTTTCTCCTTATCCTCAACAATCAATTCCTCATTGATCAACAAACTTACCTCATCTATGGGTTCTGAAACAGGTTCAGTGAACAGCGGAGATATAGCATCCATAATAACATATGGTACCTTTTTTGAGAAAAACATATATCTCTGATGCACTAACATGTTTCTTACCAGCTAACTTAGAATAGTCAAGTCCTATAGATGTCTTAGATTTAAATCTCTGACTATCTATTATCTCCTTCTGAACCACAACTGCATTCTTAAATGCCTGTAACTTCTTTTCTAAGTCAGCAATTTGGGTTTTAAGAATAGATTTTATGTCTGCGTTGTCACTTAACCGTATTCTTTAGGTATTCATTCTTCTGCTTAAGGTCTTCTATGCCAACTACAAGCAATTCTAGTTCTTCATTTCTAGAGGTCAAACTCTCAGCTCTATGAACTAACTTATTATTTTCAAGTTTATATACAAGCATGCTTGTATGAACATTGTACAATTTTAAAGTAAGTTCATGCACAATAGATTTATATTCATATTCAGGCATATCAATACTGGTAAGTTCAAGAACTTGAGATGGTTGTGGTGATTCCTCTGCAGAGTCTACCATAAGAGCTAGATTCACATTCTCTTCCTCTTTATCCGAATCAGTATCATCCCAGCTTTTTCCTTCAGCAATATATGCTCTTTATTTTTCCTTTACCACATATGCATTCATCTTTTGTTTCAGCTTCTCATTATGTCTCTTCAGATCTTCGTAAGTTTCTTTCTTTTCATAGGAATCCTTTCCCTTTGCTACCTTGGGCTTTCTGCATTCAGATACAAAGTGCCCCAATTTATTATAGTTGTGACATCTTATCTTTCTTTTGTCTACCCATCTTAACTTGTAACCTTGTACGCACTAAAACACACACGAAAATACACGCAAGCGCACATGATCACAAGTAGTATAAGATATAAGTCAAGTTCGTTCCCACAGGAACTGGTTTAGGTTAATTTCAGATTATGCACTTATGCAACAATGTATGATTATCATTCAATGCTAAGACAAGTAACAATTTGAGTTTGATTAACTAAGAGATTATACTAAATAGCATTAACTAAGAGAATAAAGATTAAATTACTGATACGAGAATAAACATGGGATTCTAACTTCATTAAATACTTCATTCAAAGTTTATGTCTTTAACCTTAGCATGTGATGGTGATGACAACTAATCAGACACGAAACTAGTATACGCCAACCATCTTTCGTTATAGGTATACCCTACTATCAAACATCCATAATTAAGATAGAAGTTGAATAAACACCAATTATGCTTAGTCCCTATATGTCTATAAAGATTGAAAACATAATGGTTTAAGAGCAAGTTATCTATCTTGATTACATAGGGTGAATAAGATGATTAAAATTACCCACGAATTATGCATGTCAGTTCATAAATAAACCTACGCTAGCATGGCAAGTTCTAAACCTCTATATTCTCTTTCGCTTCAGTAGAGATTAACAAACAATCTTAGATGTTAGCTACGCATCAAAGACGAATAAGCACAACCAAACTAGGAAATCATAAATCACCACACACAAAGGATTATAAAATAATTAACTATTGAAATCCATAGATAAATCCGTTAGAACCCCATGACAATGATTAGTTCATAATCGAACTCATCGTCACCATAGGTTGCAATGAAAACATGATAATAAATAATATAAGAGTACTAGGGTTCAAAGACATATCGAAAACAAGCATTCGAATATCAAGTATATTGAAGAATACAAATGTCTTCTTCTCCTTAGCCATCTTGTGCTCTCTAGGTCTTCGTATTGCTCTCCCTTAGCTCCTTCGTATAAAAAACATCTTTTTATTGATATATATAGGCTTCTGGACGACCTGGGCCCTCAAATTCTTCGATTTCAAGTCAAATCAGTATTCTGGGAAAACGACCTGGAGCGGCCGCCCCAGCCTCCATGCGGGCGCATACGACTTCTGATATCTGGCGCGGCCTCCCCACCTTCCGCGTGGGTGCGCCACACTTCTGTACGTTGGCTTCATTTCTTGTTTTGGCTGCAGTTTGAGTTCCGCTCATCAGAATTCGATGATTCAACAGTCCATGCAAAACTATCGAGATGGTCTACAACATGAACATGGCCTAGGATTCCAATTCTGATCTCTTCTAGCATATTTTCTTGAAAAGCTCATTTATTTATCCAACTAATGCCTGTAATGCAAAAACACAAAAACACATAAAAAATACCAATAACTTGAGTTCAAAACACCAACTTAAGCTTGTAATGAAGCGTTCCAAGTAGATATAAAATCCACTTATCACACCCCCAAACTTGAATCGATGCTTGTCCTCAAACATAAATTGACTCAAAACTACAAAACAAAATTAATGCATGAATGCAACTATGTGAATGCAACTAAATGATAATGCAACGATCCCCTCAGAATAACCTGTTATATATTGATTTCTCAATGATCAGAAGAAGCTCAGGATCTGGTTGTTCGGGTGTCATCATGATATGATGTATCGCCAGGATTTGGCATCTCATCAGCATTTGGATGTCATCAGTATTTGAAGACAGTCAGCATTAGAGGATTTGTTC
Source organism: Apium graveolens (assembly GCF_009905375.1). Classification (NCBI taxonomy): domain Eukaryota; kingdom Viridiplantae; phylum Streptophyta; class Magnoliopsida; order Apiales; family Apiaceae; genus Apium; species Apium graveolens. The sequence goes on from NC_133654.1 coordinate 172,332,586, forward strand.
AGTTCCTTATAATGTGGAGCATATATTCTTTACGTCTGAGTTATAGGACTTTATCTATTCAGTTTAAGATATGTATCAGTTTCAGTTAGTTTTTAATAATGCATATCTTAGATTGATTTGTTGTAGCTGTGTAGTATATAAACACAGTTTAGGTCATCACTTAGTGAATAACACTCGAGGATCATTCGACCTAGAAGCTCTCAAGAACATCAGTATTTCTTGAGAGGATTTTGTAATAGTTTTTATCCGATATATAAAGCTTTTATATTTTGTTACTTGTTCGAAACATTTATACAGTTGTATCCAACCCCCCTTAAACAATTGTATCTTTATTGGGCAACAATTGGTATCAGAGCTCACTGATAAATTTACAATCAGAAATTATCTAAACATGTCTCTGAACAAGTATGAAAGCATTAAAATTCCCATTCTGAAAAAGACTGAATATCCAACATGGAAGGTGAAGATGCTCATGTACCTGGAAGCTACAGATCCAGATTATCTAGACGTAATCAATGATGGACCCTTCATGCCAACAAAACTGGTACCTACAACTCCTACTATTGCTGAACATTATCAATTGAAGGAGAAGACTGAGTGGACATCGGAAGAAAAAGTAGCTGTGCTGAAAGATGCAAAGGTAAGAAACATTTTGCATAATAGTCTTGATTCTGTGATGTGAAACAGGGTTATAGCCTACAAGATGGCCAAAGATATCTGGGATGCTCTTGAAACTCAATGTCAAGGAACCATGGCCATCAAGAAGAATAGAAGGGCTTCTCTGATTCAAGAATATGTACACTTTGAGGCAAAGCCTGATGAAAGTCTCACTGACATCTATGACAGATTTCTGACCTTGCTCAACAATCTGTCTTTGGTGGGAAAGGTGTATGATCGAGAGGATTCAAACACCAAGTTTTTGAGAGCTTTGAGTGAAGAATGGGAGACTCAGACTTCAATCATACGATATCAGTATGATCTGGAAGTAATTACTCTGGATGAAGTCTATGGCATGCTGAGAACTCATGATTTGGAGGTTCAGCAAAGGAGAGAGAGGAAAAGCAACAAAGGGAAATCTGTTGCTTTGAAAGTAAATGATAAAGCTTCAAAAGAAAGGTCTGTTGGAGTTGTACGAAAGAAGAACAATTTTCCAGAATCAGATACTGATGATTCATCATCAAATCCTGATGATGATACTAATTCTGAAACTGATGAGAACATGACAGATTCTGATGTCATGCAAATGGCCGCATTGCTGGTTAAGGGCTTTAAGAGAATGTAATTCAGGAAGTCTAGGAACAACAGAAGCTTCAGGAAGAAGTTCACTGGAGGTGAAAGGAAGTCAACTGGGAGAAAAGATGGAAAGGACTCTAAAGCTGGGAAGGTAGACAGGACAAAGATCAAGTGCTACAACTGTGATGAACCTGGTCACTTTGCCTCAGAGTGCAAGAAAACAAAGCATGATAAAGGGAAGAACAAAGCCCTGATCACTTCAAGCAAGAATTGGATGGACTCCTCTGATTCTGAAGATGAAAACACATGCTATGCACTGATGGCCAGTCTTGATGATCCTGCTGCTTCTGAGCCTAAGGTACAAACTCCTTTCTTCTCTTTTGATACTGAAAATATATCTGAATTAAAATCTATTCTTAAATCTTTGCATGGTAGTTTTAAGAATAAGACTCTAGAAAATGATAGAGTTATAACTGAAATTAAGATCTTGAAATCTAGGAATGAATAGTTAAAGTCTGACTTAATAAATCAGATAGATTTGAAGAAAGAATGTGAGAGAGCTAAACATTCAGTTAAGATTCTTGAGGCTAGATACAGTATGTTAGAAAATGATCTAGAAAATGAGAGAAAAACCCTTAAAGCCTGTACTGTTTCAGGCAAAAAGGTTCATGAGATAATCTCAAAGAAAAACTGGAAAGAATGCTTATGCTATAAAGATGGAGTTAAGGATGTTGACACTGAAAATAAAATTACTCTTAAAACTCCTGTTAATTTTATCTCTTCAGAAGCTGATGAACCCAAATCCACTTTTGAAAAGGGTTCAACATCAGTATCACAAGAAAAACTGGTAAGTGATAAAACTCAAAGAAAGAAAAGTAAGGAAACCATTAAGTCTGTTAAGAAAGAAAAGAACATAGGACGTTTGTCAGCAAGACAATTGAAAAAGAAAATATCCAAAGTTACTGACAAACCTCAAGTAAAAAGTCCTAAAAGAAATAGGATTGGTAAGCAAGGTATATCTAAGGATTCAAATTACAAGGTAATTCCCAATGCTTCTAGAAAAACTTGTTTTAACTGTGGAAATACTAATCATCTTGCTATTGATTGCAGGAGGAATAATAAAGTGAAAACTACTATTCCTGAGTCTGATGTTAGGGGTAGATCAGTATTTTATAAACCAAAAAAATCCTTGTTTTCATTGTGGTAGTAGCTGGCATTCAATTTATACTTGTAGTTCTTATCACAAGTTGTATCACAATTACTATTAACCTTTGCCTAAGTTTAATAAAGTTGCTTGTGTGTTTAATTCTGTTGGTTTTACTAAATCTGCTTATGACAAGACAAATCCTGACAAAGGAAAAACTGTCAAAAGTACTCCTAACACACAAAGGCTTAAGTTATACAAAAAGAGGGCCTAACAAGTACAGGTCCTTAAAAATCCTTATAATTAATTATTCTTCTGATTGCAGGGTAACAAGAAAAATACACTTGTCTTGGATAGTGGATGTTCATGACACATGACTAGAAATAAATCCCTGCTGTCAGAATTTGAGAAAAATGCTGGCCTAGATGTATCTTATGGAGATGGAAATGTAGGACATACTCTGGGATATGTCAACTTGATAATTGGAAAGGTAGCAATAGAGAATGTAGCTCTGGTGGATGGATTGAAGCATAATATTCTGAGCATCAGTCAAATCACTGACAAAGGTTATCATGTTGTATTCTATGACTCACACTGTGAAGTTGTTCATAACAAGTTAAAGAAAATTGTCTTGATAGGATACAGACATGGTAACATTTATGAAGCAAGGCTACATGAAAGTCTTGAAAAGGAAGCTACTTGCCTTATCTCTAAGGCATCAGTAGATGAGAGCTAGAATTGGCATAAGAAGCTCTCACATCTCAACTTCAATTCAATCAATGAACTTGCCAAGAAGGAGCTTGTAAGAGGATTTTCAAACATGCTATACTCATCTGATGGTCTTTGTGATGCTTGCCAAAAGTCCAAACAAAGAAAAGTATCTTCCAAAAGAAAAAATGAATTCTCCATTTCTGAGCCATATCACATGATACGTCTGGACCTCTTTGGACCAGTGAACATAATATCCATTAATAAGAAAAGGTACACACTTGTAATTGTTAATGATTCACTAGATATACATGGGTTTATTTTCTACACAGGAAGGATGAAACTCCAGAAATTCTTCTGGACCACATAAGGCAAATTGAAAATGGATCCACTCATAAAGTGAAAATTCTGAGAAGTGATAATGGCACTGAATTCAAGAACTCAAAAATGGAGGAATTCTGCAAGTACAAAGGCATAGAACAACAATTCTTAGCTCCTGGTACACCTCAGCAAAATGTTGTTGTTGAGAGGAAGAACAAAACCTTGATTGAAGCTGGCAGAACTCTGCTAGAAGAAGCAAAACTACCCACTTAGTTTTGGGTTGAAGCAGTAAACACAGCATGTTATACTCAGAATATCACTCTGATAAACAAACATGGTGTTACTCCTTATCAAATGCTAAAAGAAAAGAAGCACAGTCTCAAACATCTTCATGTATTTGGATGTGAGTGCTTTGTTTTGAGAACTCATACTGATCAGCTTGGAAAGTTTGAATCAAACGCTGATGAATGAATCTTTATTGGATACTCACCATCAAAAGCATACAGAGTGTTCAATCTGAGAACATACACTGTAGTAGTTTCCATAAATATATCTTTCGATGATAAGAAGATTCCTGGTTTTGAAGAAGACACTCATGAAAGCTTAACCTTTGTAAATGAAAATGCATTGTTGGAATCTGGATTAAACTCTAATGAACTGTCAAATCCCGGTGATCCAAATCCTGACACACCTTCAGATTCTGAAGATAATCACTGTACTAATGAACCTGCACATGTTGAGGGGGAGCAACAACAAAGGTCAGCTGATGGTACTAACACTTGTATCAGCTGAAGAATCATCTCAAGATTCTTCTCAATCTAATCTCTCAGAATCCAATGCTGATTCAACATCAGATGAACATGAGTCAAGTCCCAATATCTCATCAGGAGATAACACAACAGATTCAAGGGGAGCCTCAAATGCATTTGAAGATGCATACAATTCAGAGGGAGCATCTAGCTCCAGAAGGACACTTCCAAGTGCGAGAAAATGGACTAAGGATCATACTCCTGATCTGATCATTGGAAATCTTGATGATGGTGTAAAGACAAGAAGTGCAACTCAGAATGAATGTTTATACCATAATCTACTTTCAAAAGAAGAACCAAAGAAAGTAGAAGATGCACTTAAGGATGCAAATTGGGTCATGGCTATGCAAGAAGAACTGAATGTGTTGGAAAGAAATGTAGTATGGAAGCTGGTGCCTAGACCTAAGAACAGGTCAATTGTGGGCACAAAGTGGGTCTTTAGAAATAAGACTGATTCTGATGGAACTATCATCAGAAACAAGGCAAGATTGGTGGCAAAAGATTATTCCCAACAGAAAGCTATTTACTATGATGAGACATTTGCTCCTATTGCTAGGTTGGAAGTAATCAGAATCTTCTTGGCATATGCTGCTCACAAGAAGTTCAAGGTCTTCCAGATAAATGTCAAAAGTGCATTTCTCAATGGAGAACTTGAAGAAGAAGTCTATGTTGAACAACCACCAGGATTTGTGGATCCTAAACATCCTGACTATGTTTATAGACTTGATAAAGCACTCTATGAATTGAAGCAAGCATCTAGAGCATGGTATGAAACCCTTGCTCAGTTTCTACTTGAAAGTGGATTCAAAAGAGGTATAATAGATAAAACCCTATTTTATCTGAATAAAGGTAAAGATTTGCTTTTAGTCCAAATTTATGTGGATTATATCATTTTTGGATCAACTAATCAAATACTGTGTGATAATTTTTCAAAGTTGATGCAATCAAAATATCAAATGAGTATGATGGGAGAGATGAGTTACTTCCTAGGCTTGCAGATTAAACAGACTGATAATGGTATCTATATCAATCAGTCCAAGTAAATAAGAAATCTACTGAAGAGATTTAATATGCAAGAAAGTGCAACTGTAAGTACTCCTATGGCAACTGCTACAAAACTTGATCCAAATGAAGGTACAACAGTTGATGTCACATCTTACAGAGGTATGATTGGTTCTCTGTTATACTTAACTGCTAGCAGGCCAGACCTTATGTTTCCCACTTGTTTGTGTGCAAGATTTCAGGCGAATCCAAGGGAGCCACATCTTATTGCAGTAAAAAAAAAATTCAGATACCTCAAGGGTACTGTTTCACTTGGACTTTGGTATGCAAGGGAAGCTGATTTTGCATTATGTGGATATTCAGATGCTGATTTTGCTGGATGCAAAATAGACAGGAAGAGTACATCAGGGAGCTGTCAGTTCTTGGGAGGCAGATTAGTCTCATGGTTCAGCAAGAAGCAGAAATCTATTTCTACTTGAACTGCGGAGGCTGAATATATTGCAGCTGGAAGTTGTTGTGCTCAGTTGTTATGGATGAGAAATCAGTTCATGGACTATGGATTATCAATCTAAAAATTTCCTATTTATCGTGATAATCAAATTGCTATTGCTATGACAGGAAATCCGGTGCAACACTCTCTTACAAAGCACATCAGTATCAGATTTCACTTCGTAAGAGAGCATGTCATGGTAGGAACCATAGAGCTTCATTATGTTCCTACTGATCAGCAGCTTGCTGATATCTTCACAAAGCCGTTACCTGAAGCAACATTTACAAAACTTGTGAATGAACTTGGTATGGTTACTTGGGACAAGTAAATTTATTTAAATTTTTATTTGATCAAATCCTGATGTATACTGATCAAATCCTGATATGTCCTAAATACTGTGTTTTTCGATATTAAGCCAGAAATTTTTGATGTATTCTATTTTATATGCATGATAAATTAAGTGAATTTATTTGCTAATTTTGCATGTCTGAATGAATATATCACTGTCATCATTACACATCAGTCTAGGGAGACGCGCCTTAAAAAGAAATGTTTTGGTTAATTCATTAAGTTAACTCTACACTTAATCATTAGTCAGTCCTCTAGTCCCTTGATATTCCTTTGGCTATTTAACCTTCGTTTCATCTCAGTCATACCATCTTCTATTCTCGCACAAAACTATTATCTCTCTCTTATTCCTCACTATTTTCTTCCTTCATAAAAATGGTTCTTGTAAACATGTTTATGAATTATGAAAACTTCAATGTCGAGTTTAGTTATGATGACTGGGAGCAGGAATGGCACGTCACTGCCATTCCCGATGAGATATGGAATTTGGTTCCACGAGAGATTTAGACGAATCTCTTGTTCTTTGAGATGGACTATCAACTCCATCTTGATCGCTTGGAAGAAGAACGGAGAGAGGCTCTTCTTCAGCAAGAACGGATCATCCATCTTGCAGTGCTAGTTGTCACCAGCATGAGGAACTAATCGACAGCCTTACTTCTTAGACCAAGGCTGTTGATGTTCACCATCTTAGACTAGGATTATCTTGTAATCTTTTGCATGTAATCTACAAATTTCATGAAATGTACTTTTTTGATATATTAATGAAATTTCTTTTGATTGCAAGAATTAGTCTTTGCTTATCTCGTATTATATGCATGTGAATGTTCTTGTTGAAGCCTGTTAATCTTTACTTCATCTACTTGAATTGTATTTCTTGATGATTGTTTTGATTAAAATTGGGGTTGCTAATAATTTGTGATGCTTTGACAAACAAATGTTGAATTTGAATCGACATATCCTGAGTTAGTCAAATCCTGACAGAAGAAAGGTTTCAAATCCTGACGACAGGTCAACATGTTCTAATTCAGATTATTAGTGCTAATTAATCTCTGAGTAAGTTTTATTGCTACAATTAAGTGTCTCCCTTAATTAATGATTAAGGTGGATTATCTCATAAACAAATTTCTATAGTTGTGTCTTAACATATATGTATGCATTTTGTCTTTACTTCCGCAATTTACTCCACCGTCGAATTCTATTACTCAGTAATTGTTCCCTGGTCGAAGTCAAATTCACTAAGTTACCTTCTACATACGAGTGTGTTACACCTATTTATGAATAATGAAGCTATAAAATCAGAAGAAATTCTGTGACACAATTCATCATACACATAGTTTCACTGTGCACATCTCCCACTTAATCTCTCTCACAAGCTATTCACATCATGACAACTTCTGAAGCTTCACCACTCTTCAGTCAAACAACAATTATTCATGGAAATACATTTGGCACTAACAATTACTTAGCTCTGCTTACACATCAGTAGCTACCATTATCTTTTCATGATATTCAGGATTTTCTCCTTCTATGTCCAATTGGGTATGCTCTCACAAATCCTGTTAAGGTGTAATAACCCCAATTTTTGGAATTTTTGAAACCCTTATGAATAGTGATTTTGCTGATTATGCTGAATAAGAAAACTTTCCATGCCACACTATGTAGGGGTTCTTCTATTGTTATTCTGAGATCTTATTAGTACTTTATATGGGATATAAGTGTATGTAAAGATCGTCATAATCCAAATTCGAACACTTTGATTTTTTCCGAAAATCCACCAGATACCGAAAGAATTGAGTATAAGGGAACAGGATAAAAAGGATTTAAATTCAAGGATTATAAGAGAGGATCATAAAAGGAATATAATGTATTGAGAAAGGTTAAGGGAACCCAAGTAATAAGATCCCGGGTATGATCCCTCAAACGATAAACGAAAACGAAAGTTAAGCGAACCGTATAACAGATCAGCGGTCATTAGCCAAGTGATTAGGAGTTAATCAAAGGGTTAGTGGGGAGTGATGTCATCTCACCAACAAGAAGAGGACAAGTGTGGGAGGATGACATAGCATGATGACCTAAGCATGACCAAAAGAGAAGTGTGTTGGTTGATTGTGAACCACACAAAATTTACCATGGTAATAATCCAATTAACAAAACAACATCAACCAAGCCAAGCAAATCATAAACACAAACTTGACTTTTCATTTCCAAGCAAGAGCTCTCGGCTTTTCTTGTTTTTCAAAGAAGAAAATTTCAAAATTCAAGATCCAACCATTGTTAAATTGCAAGGTAATTATCCAAGGTTCCTTATGATTAGTTATGGCTATCCTAGGAGTTTAAGCTCCAAATTCCTTCACAATCTCTTTTAATAAATCATTTAAGAAGAGAGTGAATAGTGTTTTCAAGAAATTTAAATTGTTTGATCTTGTATTTTTGGTTAGATTAAGCTTTGGTAAGGACTTTCAAGGGTGATTCCAAGCTCCTTAGTTACTCTTACTCACCAAGGAAGGTATAATCTCTTAACCTAGCATTGTTATTGAATATTAAGAGCTTATTATTATTAGGATAGTTCATGAGAAGCATGGTGATTGAATATGTAGAGATTAGTTGGTTTTGTGATGTTTTTGGAGTTGTAAATCTTGGTTATTAGTTAATGAACTTAAGAATAGTTTTAGTTCATGTTTGAGAATAATATAAATTGGAAACCTAGAGGTGTTGGGGCTGTTGTAGTGATGTATGGATGGAGTTTGTTTTTATGGTTGAATTGTGATTGATTTGTGGTTGATTTGGAGTAGGATAAAATTTGGTAATCGCGTAAACATAGCCGTCGTAATGCCCGATTTACATTAGACTGTTTTTGTTCTTAACATCAGGACCCATGAACTCACTGTTATGTTTTTACCATTGCCATGATTAGATAGTTTATGTTACGAGTTTCGTTTTGATATGTGGTTCGTTTGAATCTGATGTACGGTTTAGGAGAAACGACCGTTTTAAGTAACGGCGCTTCGTGACCGAACTATTACCCCTCACCTTACTTTGAAACATTGGTTAAGGACCTTAAATGACTAATTGGGGTATGAAACATTTATATAAAGTGGATTAGGCAGTTGGTAAGGTACTCACGAAAGAATCGCCTTAAAATTCGTAATAGTTAATTTATTAAAAATGGTGGAGCTGAGGGTACTCGAGCGACTTAAGTGAATCGTTAAGAGCAAAAGCGAGCGTTAGGGCTCTAAATGGTTAAAGTCTAGTTTCTTAAGCGATCGTGGTTTAATTCCGGCTTATGTTGTTGTTGATAGGTTACCGGACCCACTCTAAGCTTAAGTCTACCCTGGAACACTCAGGCAAGTTTTCTACCCGTTATACTGTTGTTGTGATGTATACATATGTATATGCATTATCTTGTGATAGATGCATGATGGTTAATTAGCAAATCTTGCGATATATTGGAGCATGTGATATGGTATATATGCATGTCTATTTCGTAATCTTGATATATATCTGTTGATTCAAATGCTTATTAGTTGCATAATACCTATGCTAGAGATAAGCAGTAATTGCGTATACCCTTAGTATAGGGGACCCAAAGGTGAACACTTTCTAAAACCGGGAGTCGATGTTCCCGAGTAAATTATATATATTTATTTATATATATATATATAGATATAGTTTTCAAAACTATGAATCGAATAAGGTTTATTCGATAACTTTATTTTTATTAATGAATATTATTTTTAATATTCATTCAAGGGCTTATGACTCGGTTTATTCATATTAATGAATATTATTTTGAATATTCATTCGAGGACATATGACTCCGTTTATTTTATTTAATGAATATTATTTTTTGAATATTCATTCGAGGACTTATGACTCCGCTTATTTACTAAATAATATTCTTTATTTCATTAAAGAATAATGTTTCGATAATCAAACTTATTTTCGTTTATTCAAATAAAGATCATACTTTCGTATAAGTATATCTTTGGTTATTTATTATTCATTTCAAGTATGAGTTTTAAAACTTCTAGTTCAATTATTTTTATAAAGATTATTCTTTATGGGAATATTATTTAAATAATAATATTCAGATATTTTCTAATATTTTGGGACTGATTTATTTTATTAAATCAGCATTACTCCAAACATTCTTAAAAATGTTTTCGAGCCTTCAAAATGATTTTAAAAGTTAGGGTGGATCCCAATACTCATTTTTATATTTAAGATCCTCCTTTCGAAGGGGATTTAAATATTCACTCAAAACCTGAGGGATCCGGCTCTGTGGTGTGTTTTATATTCGCAACAAGGTTGCTATTTTGATAAAAGAGTTTTTGATTACTTACCCAACACTCGGGAAGTAAAATTCTTGGATCAAGTTAATCCATTAACAGGCATCGCATGGGAAATATCGGTGAGTTTTCCTTTCCAACTAGATACGACTTCTTGGTGGAGCCGTATCAACAAGTTTCTACTTGGAGAAAGTGGGGACGAGCTTTACGTTTCAGAGTCATGGATTTCATCTGAACTAGGAGTGGCGTAAGTGGTCGAGTGGCGCCGACCCAGCCTTATTATATTGACCCAAATGTCCTGGAAGTTCCGCTAATACGGTCTATTCCTTAGGAGTCTAGTGTTCGGTTGACAAGTAAATCCGACAGGTTCTCCTCTACATGTAGAAAATGGTGGGGTTACACTACTACGACTGATCATCGTAAGTGGTCTTCCTGGCACGGCAAACTCCCATAATGAGTTCATCATCCAGTTGGATATTTCTGCAACACTACCCAGAGCACTTCGATAGAAAGGCTACGGCTGGGCGATTGTTGAGTGTTGGCAGGGTCGAGTTCTCAAAATGATGTTCCCATCAAATGAAGTATCTCGTAACTTCATTTCTTTTGAATGATATTTCAAAGATTGATTCTATACAAGTTATGCCTTGTAGCTTCATATATGTGATGAACTATTTATACCTTGAACGGTGATAGTTCAAGTAGTATTCGGAAATGATATAAGTATATTGGAGTATCTTGTAACTTCATCTTTTCAACTTATATCTAGTAAATGATTATCTTATGCATGACAAAGATTTTCAGAAAAATGTTGAGACAAGGTTAAATATATGAGATCACCTTGCAACGATATTTTTTTATACAGTTATAAACTGGAACTCTGTGTATATTATACATGTCAGAGGATTTCAAAGATTGTGAAAAGTATATATGTATATATATACTGAATATTTTACGACTTGGTCACGTTAAGATATCAGCTTGGTTCATTTCTTCTTGACCAAGACCTTCATGAGTACTATGAGAATGCTCATATATTGTTAATTATTATACATATTATTTCGGTGGGCTTGTTGCTCACCCTTGCTTCCTTCTTTCATCACACAACAACAGATAGAAAAGATGAATAAGACCAAGCTCCCAATTCGCAAGCAGTTAGGAAACATTATGCAGTTTTATGGAGGCGTTGATGCCGCAGTAGCTGAGGTAGGAATTACCAATAGGCTAGGCTTTCAACTATTGATAAACCAGACTTATGTATATTATGAATTATAATAATTGCAAAGAAAATGTAAATTTATTCAGAAACCCTTTTAAGGTGTAACAGTTTATAATTGTGGAATAAAATGACTTGTGTTATTTTTGGTATTCATCTCCGAGACTATAACTTATGGTGTGTGTGTGTGTATATTGTGGGGTCACAGTACTCAGTAGTTGGTTGACTGTTAAGATTAAGTATTGATAAGGGAAATGGAACTCGTGACAACCCGAATCCCCGACCTCAGATTTGGGGGTGTTACATAAATGGTATCAGAGCTAAGCGTTATAAACCTCAGGGATGATGTGGCGTTATGATAATAAGTTCACTAAGATAATAAGAACTCTTGCCAAGTTCATAGTCGGGCTACCTAATGTAGTACTGACAGTTAAAACCCTTATGGGAACCCTTATAAATATCGTGGTAGTAACATAGTTCGTTATCATATAGGACAGTGGGGCACCGAACCCTGAGGTTCAGGAGCATCAGCATGAGGATGTTTTATTACATGTTGGAGATCAAATTGTGAATTCGATAGAGTACCCTAGTGAGGGACCGGATGAGATTCATGTTGGGAATGTTGCAGTTGAGGATGTTATCCCAGAAGGGATTGTTGCTGGGGAGGATCTCGTGGAGGGTCCTGACGGGAATAAAGAGAGGACTGCTGAGGAATTGATGACCGTAGTCAGGGCGACTACCAGAGCTAGAATGGCCACGAGGGTGGAACTAGAGGATGAAGAGTTACCAAGGGCACAGAGGATAATGAGGGCAGAAGAAGTGGGACCTTCCACGACACCGGTTATACCAGTATCGGACCCTCTTTCAGAGGTTCCTGTAGACATCCATGAGGTTCCACCAATTCCTGTTCCCTCCCCTGTACAGAGCCCAGCACCTACTAAGGAAATGCCACCTTTATCTCTTGCACCATTGTCACCTGATACCGTGCTGGATTATCCATTTGGATCTCCTGGGTCTGCACCACCTGCACCCCATGGACTGCCAGATGCTACCACTCAGGCTTCTCTTATCGCCGATTATTATATGACTTTGGGTGGCCTGTCTGAGGCCCGTAATGTTAGAAGTGATCTGTTGGATCGACTTACTGCACCGAGGATTGAGGGCGGGGTACTTCCAGCAGGATTAGCTTATAGCATGGAAAGGATTGAGGCTACCACCCTTGTTACAGCTAGAGGCCATCTTGAGGGTCAGATTGATCCAGCTCTACTTGCAACTATCTTATACCTCATCACCGCTTTAATGGAGCAAGTTAGGGATGTCGTGCGTGCCCGTATTTCTTGATCCATAATAGTGTGCAGAGTCTGATCAATCTGACAAGGATTTCATGCAGCACCGCTTTTGGAGGATTAGCCTAAGTTATGAATGATTAGTTTTTAATGACTAGATGATTATATGTGGTAGTACTTTTGGGATAGAAGCGATCAGGCCAAATGATGTAATTCTCTTTCATGTGTTCAGTTGTTGTACCTCGAACAAAAGGTTATGTATATATTTGTTCCTTTCAGTTCAGATCAGTTTGTTTTTGATAAGTTCATATTGTTAGTTGCACTATCAGCACTTCATAGTGTCATGAAGTTTATAGAACTTGAGAACTCATAAGTTACGATCATGTACGGACTGAACGAGGAAAGAATTAAGCAAAGTAAGTAAGACAAATATAAAGAGATTCCCAAAAATTTTCCAAGCATTATGCCCCTCGAAGAATAAGATTTGGGGCAAACCTTGAATGTGATAATCAGGGAGGTCACAATTAAGATATAAGGGACCCGGAACATAATGAAGTGGAAAATGAGGATTTTAAAATATAGGAATCATTTGAGCTTCTAAATGATTGACGAAGCACAAAAGACTGTTTTTGTCACTTACCCCCTAAGAGAGAAGCCGCCCGCTGGTGAAAGACCAAGAAAGGCACGGAGCAAGAGGTTATGATAAACTGATTAAAGTTCAATCAATTGTTTTCGAGAAAGTAAATCCCAAGATTATGGAGATAGTGTAAAAGCTTTAAGAGCCAGAACAAAGGCGGACGAATATGATGAATTATAAATCTAAGATTGTAAAAGTTGTCAAGATTTGTCTAGAGGACAAGAATCCCAGAACGACGTGATGTTTGAAGTCAATGATTAGTGGATTCGTGAAATGATTGTAAGAGAAAGGAAAATAAAATGAAACTGAAGTAGAAAGGAGCATAAAGGCAAATAGAGTTTGAGGAATGATAAGGGAGTTGGGTATGAGGAAACCCTAAAGACTCGTAGTAATAGAAATAGAAAAGTATATGATCTTCAGGATAAGGATGATTCACCATGAGTTAAAGTTGATGGTTGAAGGCATAAGAGATATATATATTGTACCCCCTTTAAGTTGGAAGGATTCGAGGAAACCTTGAGATAGTTCGAAGGATAAATTATGAGACGCGGATAGACTGAGGAGACAAGAAAGTAAGAAATTAGGAAAATTGGATGAAGGAAGTGACCTTCAAGAATATGAAGTGTAAGACCGGTGGCATGATACCCAGAAAGGGAGACGCCTGGTATGAAAGATATCCCAATATTGAGATGACTGTTGAGATAAACAACAAAGGTAAATGAGGATTTATTAAGAAGATTTTCACGTTGAACACGACCAATATCTTCCAGAACATCCATGTTATCATTACCAAATCAGGAAAGATAAGCAGATAACCATTGTTATCTTTTGGAGGCCATATGGATTGACCTCAATTTGAATAAGGATGATATTATGAAATTAGGCATAGACTATCGAGGTGGGAATGATGAATAAGATAATCTATCAAGGATATATGACTTGATTTATCCATGGAAGGAAGCAAGTACCTTTTTAAAGGTGGAATTAAGGATATAACTTCGATAACTTGAGATGAATCCTAGGGGAATGCATAAAGGTTGGCATTCCACGGTTAATAGGGACAGCATGAGTTTTGACAGTATGAATTGGAAAGGATCCATGTAACAACAACCTTTAAAGATCAGTAAAGAAATTTTTCAGAAGTACGTAGACAATGGTTCTAGTATTAGTAAATGGTATTTTGATATGTCCTGTATCTTGGGAATACAGGAGGGACGATTTAAGGATAACCTTAGAGGTTTTACAAGGAGAAAGCTAATATTCCAAGTTCTCAGAATAGAAATTTTGATAAAGGAAATGTGACGTAAGTATAATAATGTCAGGTGGGCACGTGTTAAACCATAAGAAAGTATAGATCGACCCAATGAGGGTCAAGATTGGTGAAAACAAGAAAGACCCATGATAAGAAACGTCCGAAGTATGATCGGGAGTCAGCCGTGACAATGTTCACATCTAAAGACTAAGGCAATGACTTATGGAAAAATGGTGATTTTTTTTCTTTTCTCACCAGGACTTAAGAAAAGCATTTTCACATAAGCAGTGATTGAAATGAAGTAGAAAAATTTAGTTGAAGATCATTTAAAATGACATTGATTGTAAGGAAATTTTACTATCAGGAAAGGCCAAAGAGGTGGCCGACACTCTAAGTGTAAGAGAGGAATTATAGGCGCTCGTGCCAGAGGAATACAGTGATGATGGTTGAAGCCGTAAAGGTTGTATTATGGTTTGGAAGATTGACATTCCTTCTGATGACTGTGCAATACCCTACTGTAATAGTAGTTTGGTAAAGGTTTAATTCATATAATCGCCATGAGCGGGCTACCTATCTTAGAAGATACTATCTTGAGATAAGCCAGGACCATGTTACGAAATGACTAAATGAACCTTTGAGATGCATGTCTCCCAATAAAGACATATGATTAATAATGGTATTAACCTACTATCGTTGCCTTCATTGAAACTCTTCTACAATTTTATCTGCTTCATGTCATATGTACGTCAAGTTCAGGAGTGTTCTTCATGAATCATGAACGGTGATCATGCTACCACCTTAGAAGAATTCGATACGAGATGTATGGACTCCGTATGGTTAGATATTAAGACTTCATGGAAAATGAATGACTACAGTAGGTCAACGATGGACCCTAGTAGTGCAGGAATGATTCTCCGAGTAATGAGCCGATTAATTACAACCGTAAGAGTTGTATTGGAATGGATGTTGAGATTGAGTACCACTAATCGGGTCGTGGTGGTGTATAAGTTATCATTGATAGACTAATTAAGTAGATTATCTACCTATTGAATACTTATTCCTTCTTATCAATAGAGAGTCGTATTACTATACGAGGAAGGTTGCAGTGCAAGCATAGAATTCTAGTAACGGTGATGTCTAGAATTTAATCCCATATTCGATTTTCGATGTCGAGGGAGTTTCAAAGGTGATTGTGTATAAGCTCGAGGAAGAGCATGGGTCCATAAAATGATGGACGGTATAGCAAAAATATTTAAGCATGTGAAATGCGATGCTATAATACCTGATGTTGATATATATACGTATATGTTTTGTTCTCCAATGATAAACCTCTATAGTTCAGAGGTAGATTCCAAGCCAGATATTTTGTGGCAGTATATTTTTTTTATAGATACAATTCTCTTCAATTCGTTCTTTTCTCTTATTTTCATTTCATATAAGCTGAGAAGAACAACCCTTCCAGAAGGGGAGGTATTGCCGAATGACTATCTATCTGTGTGATAGAAGCCTAGTAGGATACCACATGTTGTTTAATTGTTTGTCAAGTACTAAAGGCTGGCCACCTTCTGTACTAACTATGCAATAGAACAAGTGTTCATGATCATAGTGATCTCTCAACAAATTCCTTTACTTCTATATGATGGATCAAGCTTTCGAAGATAGAAGCAGCTAGAAAGGAAGTAGTATCAGTACGGTGGTATTCTGATTCTAACACGTTCGTGATACTAAGGTTGACGTGGTTATTAAAAGGTTATAGAACGCTAACGAGAAAAAGTGTAACCAGTATAGTATTATGTACGGAAGATAGTAATGACTACAAACTGGAAAAGAATGGGTATTGAGAAGCAAAAGCCATAGTGCTAGAAGCTATGATGAGAGTCTGTGCAATAGACTTGAATGAATTTAGAATGATCACTTAACGCGGATTGAGTTTTCTTACGACAATAGATCATATGTCATTATCGAGATGTCGCCTTATGAGATCCTTGAGGGAAGACAATGTCGATCTCCCTTATGTTAAGATAAAGATTGCAGAGCGCAAGATGCTCGGACCAGCAGTGGTCTAAAGGACCAAGGATATAATAGATCTAATCAGAGGACGGCTGGTAGTAGCCCGAGATGGACATAAGAAGTATGTTGATTCGACACAAAAAGACAAAGGATAAGAAGTAGGGGACCTAGTGTTGTTATAGGTATTCCCTGGGAAAGGATGGATGAGGTTCCAAAAGAAAGGAAAGCTAAGCCCTTGAATTGTTGGACCCTTTGAGGTATTAAGACGTATTGGGAAGTTAGCATATGAGCTAGCCCTACCCCCGAACCTGTAGCAAATTCATAACGTGTTCCACGTATCAATGTTAAGGAAGTATAATTCGGATGCCAGACAAATAGGGGCATATGAGCGCATTGACATGCAACCAGACGTAACCTATATGGAGCAACCGAAAAGGGTTATAGATCGAAAAGGAACAAGTGCTTAGGAGAAGTGTTATCAAACTAGGCAGAGTTTGGTGGTAGAACCACAATGTGGGAAAATTTACTTGAGAGTTAGAAAGTGCAATGTTAAGAGAGCATCCCTATTCATTTTCTATCTGATTCTGGGACGGAATCCTTTTAAGGAGGGGAGACTGTAATAACCCCAATTTTTGGAATTTTTGAAACCCTTATGAATAGTGATTTCGCTGATTATGCTGAATAAGAAAATTTTTTCCATGCCACACTATATAAGGGTTCTTCTATTGTTATTCTGAGATCTTATTAGTACTTTATATGGGATATAAGTGTATGTAAAGATCGTCATAATCCAAATTCGAACACTTTAATTTTTCCCGAAAATCCACCAGATACCGAAACAATTGAGTATAAGGGAACAGGATAAAAATGATTTAAATTCAAGGATTATAAGAGAGGATCATAAAAGGAATATAATTTATTGAGAAAGGTTAAGGGAACCCAAGTAATAAGATCCCGGTTATGATCCCTCAAACGATAAACGAAAATGAAAGTTAAGCGAACCGTATAACAGATCAGTGGTCATTAGCCAAGTGATTAGGAGTTAATCAGAGGGTTAGTGGGGAGTGATGTCATCTCACCAACAAGAAGAGGACAAGTGTGGGAGGATGACATAGCATGATGACCTAAGCATGACCAAAAGAGAAGTGTGTTGTTGGTTGATTGTGAACCACACAAAATTTACCATGGTAATAATCCAATTAACAAAACAACATCAACCAAGCCAAGCAAATCATAAACACAAACTTGACTTTTCATTTCCAAGCAAGAGCTCTCGGCTTTTCTGTAAGGCATATGTCATAGCCTATTTGTACATTCGAGGATTTAACTCAACTCAAATAAGAATGTAATAAGTAAATAGTGGATCTACCGTTAAAGAGATCTCGCAAAGTAATATCTGTCAAAGGATTCAGAAACAAGGTTCATCTACAGACTTGAGGAATTAATTCACTGGAAGAAGTTCAAGAATTTGATCAAGCCTCAGTGATATAAATCAAGGTTGTGGATTTAATCAAGTGACAGAGATCTCGTCAGGGTATAAAAGAATTACAAGGATTTAATCTGAAGAAAATCAAGTATCAAAGTCAAGACATGAAGAAATGTCACGGAAGTTAGGCACTCATGAACTAGACAGTACATCGAGTGTCAACATTGAAGTGGTAGAATTGATTCATAATTGACTGTGATTATCAGAAGATTTTCAGAAGAATGGTTGCTGCTCAAGATTAGTATTAATTCTCTATTAATTAATTAAGTCATATAATTTAATTAAGAAAATAAATTATATCTGCAAAGATTAATTTATTGATTAATTGAATTAATTGATTAATTAATTCAGAATTAATATTAAGAATTTTCAGAAGTTTAATTGGATTAAAAACAGTCTTAAATCAGCAAGACAATTGAAAATGAACTAGCATAACAATCTGGATTGTCATACCGATTGTCATGCCAAGTCATTTCAATAGTCATACCGAAAGTTCTACTGGGAAGGAGATTGTCTTGCTAGTTCAACTGATTGTCATACCGAAAGTCATTGTAGTTCAATCAGATTGTCTTGCTAGTACAATCAATAGTCCTACCGATTGTCTTGCTGAGCTCAGGATTGTCTTGCCAGTTCAATGAGAGTCTGTTGATTGATTTAAAAAGAACAGAAGCAGCATACATTCATTTTTTTATCATCCATACAGAACACAAGTCAACAAACAAGAACTCAGCAGAAAAGAGAAGCAAAATATTTCATCCTTCATCTGCAAACTTCAAGATCATAATTTCTAGTTTGTAAAGTTTAATCCAATCAACTAGAAATCATTCTCTTGTTCTTGTGTAACTATCTAGCGGATCAATATCCCTAGAACTTAATCTCAAATTACGTTTATCATTTGAATCTTTTTATTGCAAAAATAGAAAAAGTTCATGTCGAATTTATTCTAGATTTGTGATAATTAATTTGAGATTAATTCCTTATAATCGATACAGTTGTTGTAACACCTTTCAAGTTTAATAATATTCTTTTATTTCATATTTTTATTCCACATTTAATTCGATTATTGGTACTGTTTGTATTCAACCCCCCCTTCTACAAACACATTGGGACCTAACATTTTCTTGTTTTTCAAAGAAGAAAATTTCAAAATCCAAGATCCAACCATTGTTGAATTGCAAGGTAATTATCCAAGGTTCCTTATGATTAGTTATGGCTATCCTAGGAGTTTAAGCTCCAAATTCCTTCACAATCTCTTTCAATAAATCATTTAAGAAGAGAGTGAATAGTGTTTTCAAGAAATTTAAATTGTTTGATCTTGTGTTTTTGGTTAGATTAAGCTTTTGTAAGGACTTTCAAGGGTGATTCCAAGCTCCTTAGTTACTCTTACTCACCAAGGAAGGTATAATCTCTTAACCCAGCATTGTTATTGAATATTAAGAGCTTATTATGAGTAGGATAGTTCATGAGAAGCATGGTGATTGAATATGTAGAGATTAGTTGGTTTTGTGATGTTTTTGGAGTTGTAAATCTTGGTTATTAGTTAATGAACTTAAGAATAGTTTTAGTTCAAGTTTGAGAATAATATAAATTGGAAACCTTGAGGTGTTGGGGCTGTTGTAGTGATGTATGGATGGAGTTTGTTTGTATGGTTGAATTGTGATTGATTTGTGGTTGATTTGGAGTAGGATAAAATTTGGTAATCGCGTAAACATAGCCGTCGTAATGCCCGATTTACTTTAGACTGTTTTTGTTCTTAACATCAGGACCCATGAACTCACTGTTAGGTTTCATTGCCATGATTAGATAGTTCATGTTACGAGCTTCGTTTTGATATGTGGTTCGTTTGAATCTGATGTACGGTTTAGGAGAAACGACCGTTTTAAGTAACGGCGCTTCGCGACCGAACCATTACCCCTCGCCTTATTTTGAAACATTGGTTAAGGACCTTAAATGACTAATTGGGGTATGAAACATTTATGTAAAGTGGATTAGGCAGTTGGTAAGGTACTCGCGAAAGAATCGCCTTAAAATGGTGGAGCCGAGGGTACTCGAGTGACTTAAGTGAATCGTTAAGAGCAAAAGCAAGCGTTAGGGCTCTAAATGGTTAAAGTCTAGTTTCTTAAGCGACCGTGGTTTAATTCCGGCTTATGTTGTTGTTCATTGGTTACCGGACCCACTCTAAGCTTAAGTCTACCCTGGAACACTCAGGCAAGTTTTCTACCCGTTATACTGTTGTTGTGATGTATACATATGTATATGCATTATCTTGTGATAGATGCATGATGGTTAATTAGCAAATCTTGCGATATATTGGAGCATGTGATATGGTATATATGCATGTCTGTTTCGTAATCTTGATATATATCTGTTGATTCAAATGCTTATTAGTTGCATAATACTTATGCTAGAGATAAGCAGTAATTGCGTATACCCTTAGTATAGGGGACCCAAAGGTGAACATTTTCTAAAACCGGGAGTCGATGTTCCCGAGTATATATATATATATTTATTTATATATATATAGATATAGTTTTCAAAACTATGAATCGAATAAGGTTTATTCGATAACTTTATTTTTATTAATGAATATTATTTTGAATATTCATTCAAGGGCTTATGAAGGAAATATGACTCCGTTTATTTTATTTAATGAATATTATTTTTTGAATATTCATTCGAGGACTTATGACTCCGCTTATTTACTAAATAATATTCTTTATTTCATTAAAGAATAATGTTTCGATAATCAAACTTATTTTCGATTATTCAAATAAAGATCATACTTTCGTATAAGTATATCTTTGGTTATTTATTATTCATTTCAAGTATGAGTTTTAAAACTTCTACTTCAATTATTTTTATAAAGATTATTCTTTATGCGAATACTATTTAAATAATAATATTCAGATATTTTCTAATATTTTGGGACTGATTTATTTTATTAAATCAGCATTACTCCAAACATTCTTAAAAATGTTTTCGAGCCTTCAAAATGATTTTAAAAGTTAGGGCGGATCCCAAAACTCATTTTTATATTTAAGATCCTCCTTTCAAAGGGGATTTAAATACTCGCTCAAAACCTGAGGGATCCGGCTCTGTGGTGTGTTTTATATTCGCAACAAGGTTGCTATTTTGATAAAAGAGTTTTTGATTACTTACCCAACACTCGGGAAGTAAAATTCTTGGATCAAGTTAATCCATTAACAGGCATCGCCTGGGAAATATCGGTGAGTTTTCCTTTCCAACTAGATACGACTTCTTGGTGGAGCCGTATCAACAAGTTTCTACTTGGGAAAGTGGGGACGAGCTTTACGTTTCAGAGTCATGGATTTCATCTGAACTAGGAGTGGCATAAGTGGTCGAGTGGCACCGGCCCAGCCTTTTTATATTGGCCCAAATGGCTTGGAAGTTCCACTAAGACGGTCCATTCCTTAGGAGTCCAGTGTTCGGTTGACAAGTAAATCCGACAGGTTCTCCTCTACATGTAGAAAATGGTGGGGTTGCAATACTACGACTGATCATCGTAAATGGTCTTCCTGGCGCGGTAAACTCCCGTAATGAGTTCATCATCCAGTTGGATATTTCTGCAACACTACCCAGAGCACTTCGATAGAAAGGCTACGGCTGGGCGATTGTTGAGTATTGGCAGGGTCGATTTCTCAAAATGATGTTCCCATCAAATGAAGTATCTCGTAACTTCATTTCTTTTGAATGATATTTCAAAGATTGATTCTATACAAGTTATGCCTTGTAGCTTCTTATATGTGATGAACTATTTATACCTTGAACGGTGGTAGTTCAAGTAGTATTCGGAAATGATATAAGTATATTGGAGTATCTTGTAACTTCATCTTTTCAACCTATATCTAGTAAATGATTATCTTATGCATGACAAAGATTTTCAGAAAAATGTTGAGACAAGGTTAGATATATGAGATCACGTTGCAACGATATTTTTTTATACAGTTATAAACTGGAACTTTGTGTATATTATACATGTCAGAGGATTTCAAAGATTGTGAAAAGTATATATGTATATATATATACTGAATATTTTGCGACTTGGTCGCGTTAAGATATCAGCTTGGTTCATTTCTTCTTGACCAAGGTTTTTATGAGTACTATGAGAATGCTCATATATTGTTAATTATTATACATATTATTTTGGTGGGCTTGTTGCTCACCCTTGCTTTCTTCTTTCATCACACAACAACAGATAGAAAAGATGAACATGACCAAGCTCCCAATTCGCAAGCGGTTAGGAAATGTTCTGCAGTTTTATGGAGGCGTTGATGTCGCAGTAGCTGAGGTAGGAATTACCAATAGGCTAGGCTTTCAACTATTGATAAACCAGACTTATGTATATTATGAATTGTAATAATGGCAAAGAAAATGTAAATTTATTCAGAAACCCTTTTAAGGTGTAACGGTTTATAATTGTGGAATAAAATGACTTGTGTTATTTTTGGTATTCATCTCTGAGACTATAACTTGTGGTGTGTGTGTGTATATTGTGGGGTCACAGTACTCAGTAGTTGGTTGACTGTTAAGATTAAGTATTGATAAGGGAAATGGAACTCGTGCCAACCCGAATCCCCGACCCCGGATTTGGGGGTGTTACATAAGGTGTCATATAGGGCTATCATGCAGGTCTGGAACACAGCTGTGGTAAATTCAACACATACTGGCTTTTCTTTTGAATATAAGGACCAAAGATATGAAGTTGATGATGACATTCTGCTTTAAGCCTTGAGATTTCCTGCACTTGATGGTGCTCCTGATACTCATACCACTGAGCAGCTATTTGATATTCTCAGGACTTTAGGCTATCAAGGAGAAATCACAACAATTGGAAAACTGGCCAGGACCAAACTGAAAAGAGAGTGGAACTTTTTCTTTGACTGCATCAGTATGTGTTTCCTGAATAAGACAACAAACTTTGATACTCTTCCATCCACTTCTCTTCGAATTGGGTACTCTCTTCTTTACTCTGGTAATTTTGACTATGGTAATACTATATTACAGTTCATAATTGCTAGGAGAGCAGATGCTTGAGGAGTAATAGGGTATACTAGATTTTTACAACTAATTTTCAATTATCTATACCCTAATGCTATTTTTGATGATGATGAATTACTCCCTATTTTTCAAATTTCTGAAAAAGCAATCACTGATCATATTAAAAGGGATGAAAAGAATAAATTTTCAGGACCACCCTTTCTTCCTAAAGAGGTCAGACAATTTCTGTTAAGAAATAGACCCACTCCTACACAAGTGCCTGCAAATCCTGATGCTGGCACCTCTGTCACAGTTCATGATGTTGAGAATCAAGAAACCACCCATCTTGTTTCTAACTCAAACATTTATTCTTCCAAACAGTAAACACATCAAGCTCATAAATTAGCCTCCTCTGTAGTCTCTCAAAAGACATCAGTTGTAATAAAGGAAAGGCTGTTTAAGAAATCTGTCACATATGGACAGAAAGCTAAACAAGCCTCACTGAGTGAGAGTGAGAAGTAAGAAGACTGCTTTCCAATCAGGAAAAGAAGACTGATAATACAAAATAATTATGACTCAGATGATCAGACGCCAATAGGATCCTTCTCAACAATCAAGAATTCCATTGATCAACATCCTGATGCCTTGATTGACACTACTGGAACTAAGGAGCCAACTACTGATGCTAGTGCTTTGCATGACAAGCTTCCAGTAATTGAAGCAACTGCTGAATACAAGAAAACTGCAAAGAGACAGTTGAAAAGAAAAAGTAAAGAAGTAGTTGGATATATCAGAAAGAAGAAGAAGAGTCAGCCTCTTGACAAGGATGTTAATACACAAGAACCTAAGTCTCAAAGGGATTTAGCAACTGCAACACATACAGTCACACAAGAACCATCTTCTCAAAGGGAAGATGCAAACACTGAGGCTGCACATATCATTGTTAATGTTACTCAGAGTGATCTTCTTACTGACTCTGTTCAACTACTCTAGGAAAAGCAAGCTCATCAGGAGATACTGTCACATGTGGATGCAATCATCGATGATCCTATTTTTGAGAAGAGCACAGAAGAACCTTCACCAAGCATTGCTGAAGCAGCTCATATGTCTCAGACTCCACAAGAACCATCAGTTCAAAGTACTGATGCTGGTCTTTCACCTTCTCCTGAAAAATAAAATCCTGATGTTGCAACAGCTTCTACTGAGAATTATCCTTCAACTACACTAGCTACAATTGATGATCCATTACTGGTTGCTAGTTTGAAAATGCATCCTGATGTGCTGTTTGTTCCTCGACTTTAATCACTTCGACTTGAGGACTCAACTTCAGGTATTGCTAACTTCTCATATATTCTCATGTTTGTATGATTATAAATAGTCTCTTCTTTGAGGTTACCTCTATTTATATGACAAGCATATAACTCTTCTCAGCCATCTCTTATTTATTTGCTAAATGTGTGATTGAGCCTTTCTGTGAGACTGTGTGAAAATATCAGATTAAAAAAAATAAAGTTTGAGTAACAGTCTCCTGTATTGGCAAAAGGAGAGGTAGCTTTGAGACAAGAATCTTATAAGTTTTTCTTTACTTATAAAGTTTCTTCTGTGAGAATAATACTCTTAAAAGTAATACATTATGTGAGAAGTGATGAGATCACTTGAAAAGAACAGAGAGATTTAGGTGTTACCTTATTTCTGTTTCAGGATTTCATCAGCCACATGCATCTCTTGCAAAGAATCTGGATAAAGTCAAGGCAATTATGCTTGATTCTGCACATTCTTCTGATGGCTTGTCTGATTCTGATAATGATAGTGATGAAGATGATTCTGATTCAGCTCAGCTTAAGTCTGCAATTGATGCATCTAAGAAGTCCAATGTTGGTTCTTCTTCGCACATCAATGAAAATCCCTCTTATTACAATACTGATGCTGAACACTTTAGACAGACAGAGTGGGATTATAAATGGAGACTTGCAAATTCTTCTATCTCGTCTGCGGTTGGCCTACAATATATTCATCGTGCCTATGATGAAATTCAAACTCCTGATCTGAACTTGCATCGTAAGGCCACAAATATTTCTGTTAAAGGCATTCACTCTGATCTTGATGACATGAAGAAGTCTCAAGTCGATGTCAAGGAGAAAATTGAAGGATTTTTACTTCACACACCTAACTCAACTGAAATCAAAAGTGTGAAAAATACCATCATAGATGTTGTTAAATATCAAGACATCATGGCCTCTAGACTTTCCTCCTTAGAAGATAAGGTTTCTTCTATAGGTGACAAACTGGATGCTCTGTTTTCTCTTCTTTCAAATACTGATGCCAAAAAGGGGGAGAAGATAGTTGCTACAAAATGTACACCAGATTCTATTCAGACAAAAGATAAAGATATTGATGATGACGGTGATAAGAATAATCCAGTTACAGATGTTCAAATTACTTCTATTGCTCAACAAACTCAACATTCCATGAAGAATGATTCTTTTAAGGACAAAGGAAGTCTATTGGTGATTATAAAGCCAAGCACAAGACTATTGCTGGTGCTCCTGAGGATGATGACATTACAATCTCTAATTTAGCAGATGCTAAAGGGTTGTTCTTTCCTTATAGGCATAAGGAAACAGGTGAAGAGATTTTCTTGTATTACAAAGACATGAAGTTTGAGCAAAAGAATGCTAGGAGTGCTCTTGGGTATATAACTGAAGAATTTTCTGATCTAACACCTGAAGAAGTAGTTATGAAACAAAAGGAGCTTTTGGCTCAAATTGAAGCTGAAGCAAACACTTCTAAGGGAAGAGGAAAAAGGGTGGTAGATCTGCAAGATGAAGAGGAAGAGGAAGAGGAAGAGGAGGAAGAACTTCTAAATCAAGTCAAGTGACTATATTCAACTCTACTTTTCTGAATTTTCTATCCAGAGAAGGGTATGTTCCTGTACGAGGACATGAAGGTCATGAAGAAAATGAAGAAGTTCAGAAGCCAGAAGAGTTGATTATACCAAGGAAGAAAAGATCAGCCGCTGACATTGATCAAGATGATACAGCAAATCAGAATATAACTCCTGATGCAGACACAAATCCTGAAGTAAAAGCAGATTCTGGTGCTATGAACCTGATAACTGATTTTGACTCTGATGAAAAGGTGATCGAAACATTAAATAATCCAGCCCTTACTCCAGTAGTCACTCCTCATACTTCAGAGGTTGATGAAAAAGAAAAGGTTGATAGGAGGACAGCTGATCAAGCATGCAAAGAATATTTGCAGAGAGTCTTAAAATCAAAGAGGGAGCTATGACATAAAACAAAAGGGAAGATTAAAGATCTGTCTACAAGTTATGCTCCTCTCATCAAGAAGGATAGAAGATGGAAAATATTTATACATTTGACTATCCTAAAGGGTTCAAGCATGTTGAATTTGTGTTAGCAGGGTTAAGAGATTCTATTCCAGAACAGAAAGGTGTTGATGATTCCATCAAGAAACCTTCTTGGGTGGAACACAATGAAAAACTGAAACTTGTCAAATAACGAACCAGAGGAGGGATTGGTCATTCTGACATGGAGATTCTAAGCTCTGATCTACTGGATACAAATACTCTGACATAGAATCTTGGTAAAAAAGTTTCTCCTTCACATCTTGAGAAAGTTGAAGCTGTCAAGGTTGTTCATAGAAAGATAAATGATAATGATGTCAGAGATGAGATTCTGTACTTTTTCAGGGATGGTAAAGTAAAGAGATTTACATTGCAGCAATTCTTAATGAAGACTGTGACAGAATTGAAATACATTCACTATCTTCTTAGAGTTGAGAACAGTGTCACCAGAAACTGGTCTTCTATGATACTTGAAGTCATCAGAAGAAGAGTCATGACAAAAGATGATAAATACAATGGTGATTATGTTCCTGAGTACATAACTTATACTGGTCAAGAAATGCAGATGAAAAAGGGAGCTGCAGTACTACACGTTTTTCTCAACAGTCCTCAGTTATCCTTCAGTCCTGATCATGAAGATGTCTGTTTAAGCTACATGTTGATTGGTGATCTTGAAATGAGCAAAAGCTCAATTTCTAAGTTGAGATCAGCCATCTATCAGCTTGGAGAAGACACTGAAGAGAAGAGAGAGTTGAAGAAAAAGCTTGTTAAAATCCTACGAGACAAGGAGGAAGAAAGATTGAAAAACTTTCTGGGAACAACTGTCAGTTATCTGAAGATACTGAAGTAAGCTTTACTCCTTATACATTTTGTAGATTGGTTTTGACATCATTGAGGATGGCATTTATGCTTCATTACATTAAGCATAAATTGGGGGGAGATTGTTACATATTGAATTCTCAATGATCAGAAGAAGCTCAGGATCTGGTTGTTCGGGTGTCATCAGGATCTGATATATCGCCAGGATTTGGCATGTCATCAGCATTTGGATGTCATCAGTATTTGAAGACAGTCAGCTTTAGAGGATTTGTTCTGTTCCTTATAATGTGGAGCAGATATTCCTTACGTCTGAGTTATAGGACTTTATCTATTCAGTTTAAGATATGTATAAGTTTCAGTTAGTTTTTGATAATGTATATCTTAGATTGATTTGTTGTAGCTGTGTAGTATATAAAGACGGTTTAGGTCATCACTTAGTGAATAACACTTGAGGATCATTCGACCTAGCAGCTCTCAAGAACATCAGTATTTCTCGAGAGGATTTTGTAACAATTTTTATCAGATATATAAAGCTGTTATATTTTGTTACTTGTTCGAAACATTTATACAATTGTATCCAACCCCCCCTGAAACAATTGTATCTTTACTGGGCAACATAACCATAACCAACCAACAAGCCAATGCCTCTAAGAATGCAATGACTCTAAATAGAGTTCGAATAAACCCCAAAAACCAACTCACAACTCAGAAACATGTGTGTGTGGATGCTTAACATATATACTCTCGATACTAGATCAATAACCATAACTTATCTATCATCAAAATAATCACAAGCTTATAAACAGAATAAACGTTAAACACATAATGACTCACAACACATCCTTTCTACTAGAGTTATACAAGGATTCACACTATTATTGAACAGATAACAAAAATGCTTATTTGACCGTGCAATGAATGAGGTCCCAAAAGACTTATCCAATAATACCCATACAGCGAGCGTTAGGTTAGCGGATCCCAGACTATCAAAGCCTTAGGTCACTAGGCACAAAGCCCCCTAGAACTTAATAACTCGAGTATTAAAGAGCTCACTCTTGATCAATTATGCATAAATACATACTTTTTTTTCTTTTTTCTTTTTTTCTTTTCAACAATTTCTGAATGAGCGCGTTTCGCTCCATCTCATTCAACCCTAGACTACTCATAAAAATATGAGCCAGCTACTAGCCATTTGACGCCTAGCCTTATTCACAACTAGCAATGAAATCCTATTTTTTCTTTAGATTAAAAATTCAACGTTCTTTTGTCATTAAGAAAGTACCAAAAATTCTAGATATAAACAAATGATTAAATCTCAACAACTAAACAAATATGATCATGATCTAGCTCAAAAGCAATCCTATAAGGCTTTGTGATTTTTTTTTCTAGGCATGCAAATCAATCCATTAGACTTAAAAAACCCTCTATTCATCATCACCACACTCAAATTAACATCAACTTCTCAATTAGAAACATCTCAACCTAAGGGATCATGGTATATGCATGCACATACAACTATATGAACTCACATAAAACACAAACAAATATGTCCTATATGAACAATCATGCAAAAATATAAATGAATAACAACTAAACATGCAACATGAATCTATATGGACACACACAAACTCATCCTTACATTATCACCCCTAAACTTAAAATTTTCAATGTCCTCATCGAAGGTAATAATAAGGATTTCAGGCATAACTAGTTATCAGAAAAATCACCCTCCTCAGGTGGAATATTAGGTGGCGAATACATAGAATCAGCACCAAACACCGACCAATCAACCTCAACACCAGTGGCTCGGAAAACAGTGCCCAAATCCTGTGTCAAGTTGGTCAAAAAATGACTGTGCATGTTATGCATCACATCCATGCACCTGGACAATCTTTGAAACTGTGCATCGCCAAGCCCAGAACCATCCCTTTACTCCTGCTGAGCACGCGAAGAACCAGCTTCTCCACGAGCGGCTCTCCAAGCTGCACGCCTAGCCGGAGAAGAACCACCAGCATAAGTCTGATCGGCTGGCTGCCTCCGGGAAAATGATCATAACTATAACCCAGACCCTTCTCATCAGCCTTTCCACCATACCATTCCTGAATGACTAAGATCGTGGAGCTATCAATAGGAGCGCTCGACATCTGTAACTGATCCAACTCTGGCCAACGAACATCCACCGAAACACAAAGCTTCGTCATAATAGAGGCATGAGGAACATCCCCTCATGTCCTGGTTTGTAGAAATCGCAGCATATTCTGATGTATCTCCTGGCCGAGATCCACATACTCCTCATTCAAGATCCCCCAAAGTAGAATAACACGATCTACAGTAACATCATACTGATGCGAAGAAGGCATAATATTGTCATTCACAAAAGCGTTCGATGCCCGAGCATACCTATTCATGCATGTAGCCAGAAAAGTGAGCGACTCATTTGTGCCCCTCTTGCACTTCCAATATGTTTCGGGAACACACAACTCAGCCATAATATGATCAAGATCAACATCCTCCCTTGTCTTGTTCACACATTCCTCTTGCGTCGGCTTTCTTGCGGGTTGATTGATAACCCAATGAATAGCCGCCGGTGTGTAATCCATCGTCAAACTACGTACCACAGAAAACTCATTCCTGTCCGCCCTTGTATTCACATAAAACTCCCGAACAATGCTCATCGGGACAGTAGCAGGTACTGTTAGTCCCTTAACAATATGACAAGAATTACAGAAGGGGGTTGAATGGAATTCTTGAAACTTTTTCTTGAAATAAAAATGTTATAACTCAAATATATATATATATAAGTGTGAATTGATTAGCACAATGCGGAATAGTTACTTAAATGAATCAAAACAGAGGTAATAAAAACAAGAGTCTTTAAAAACTTTCTGGTGGATTTGAATGATTCCACCAGAGATATATAATATATATCGAGAGAACTCTGTGTGTAAAGAGCTCACAGCTGCTTACAAATATTGAACAACTAAGAATACAGAGAAATGCTAAGAATTCTGCTTACAAATGTTTCTCTGCTTTTTCTCAGATACTATTCTATTTGCTTCTTCTTGGTTTATATATCACCAAGATTACAAAGTAATAAGACAGGATAATAAAACAAAAACTATCAAGTCTAATACAATGCTACTTCATTACTCTATTCCAGCATCTTTGAATATCTTCATAATAGCATGGTAATGGCAATGCTTCTTTGTTCTCGAAAACCCAGTTGAATAGGCTACCACATCTCATTTACATCCACTCGACGCATGTAACTGTATTGTCACTGTCAACAGATATTTGAATTCTTTATCCGTCGGGTTCATGATCATCCGTCGGGTTGTTGATCATCCGTCGAATTCATTGTTATTTATCCATCGTGTAGCAATCAGGCACTTGACTTTATTTCACTTATGCAGAATTACAAGATCTCATCTATGTACAATTAATCAACCTATTCTGCATATCTAACTAAAGTCAACAAGACTTAAGTACTACTACAGATTCTAAACAATGTGTATGCAGAATTATGCTACAGACTTGTTGTTACACAAGCTACTCACTCAATGGATAATAAGTCATCATCCGTCGGGACTATATTGAGTCATCCGTCAGGACTATATGCCTTATCCGTCGAGTGCTATATAATTTCGCTAAGTAAAATCTACCAAGGTGTTTTGTTCATGAAATCATCAAGTACACAACATAGACACAACAATCTCCCCCAATTTATGTCTACTGGAATTGTAGCCATAAATTAAGAGAAACTTGATGATAACAAAACACCCTAAAAGTACAACTTTGAAGGAAAGTGGATGATACTGAAAAGTGCTTCAAGTAACACAATGTACAAAGTTTAGCTCACAGTCATTTTCAAGATGCTCTACTAGCCTGAGCATATTTATTTACTTCCTTGAAGGTCTGGATCTCTTTCCAAGCTTTTTGTTGTTTTCTTCAATATGATTTTGGAGCTGCCTGTGGAATTCTAGTTCATCAGATTCTGAGAGATCTAGCTTTTCTTGCATTTCCAAGAGAGTCTCATTGCTAGAGATGCTCAATTGGTCTTCTAATCTGAAAAATCTTTTCACTCCTTTGTCATCCATGAACTCCATCATCCAGTAGGGCCTTAGATGTACTCTTCTCCCTATGAAGGGGATAATTAGAGTCTTTGGGAGTGCATCTTTAGCTCTAACACTCCTTAGTTCTTCAATCTTCTTCAGTACCAATCTTCTTGCAGTAACATTGAACCCAAAGTTCTTTTTGTAGGATGAATAAACCTTAATCAGTACAACTTAGCTTTCTTGAAGGATCCTGTGAAGTGGCCACTGAATCTCCCTTCCTCCCTTGTACTTGAACACTAACCTTTCAGGTAGGTTTTTGTATGCATCAATTCCTCTTACTTCATCTAGTTCATCCAGATAGAGGTTTAAGTCAGAAAACTCCTTGATGTCACACAGGTACAGATAATCTCCTTTATTGACTTTAGATTGAGCTTTAACTAGAGATTTTGATTTGAGAGGTGACAGCTTCACTTTCTTGACTGCTCTTGACTTTGTCCTTTTTGGCTTGCTAATGATTGGCAAATTGAAGTCAGGAATTGGTAAGTTCTACCATTCTATTGGCTCATCCTTAGGCACAATAGGTTCACCATGAATGTTCCTGTAGGGATCCACCACCTTGATATCTTCAAATACTACAGAGGGCTTGATGCTTGAGTTGTAGTTGGAGTGGATTTCTTGGGAAACTGATTCTCCAATTCCTTATCAACAATGTCCAATTTCCTTTTGGTTCTTTTAGCCAATTCCTTGATTCTTGGAGCTTTCTTCTATTGTTCAACTTGCTTCTTTAGATCTTGTGATTCAGTAATTTCAGATGCCTGAGCAGAAGTTTGTTGTGATGAATTTACAGCATGTAACTTGGCCAAGATAGCAATTTGTTTCTTTTGTTTAGCCTTTTTGGCATCTAGAACAGCTTGCTTCTTTTACTGTTTCAATCTAGCCTTTTCTTCTCTCTTTGCTTGAGCAAATTGAGGATGTCCAGCCACCACACAAATTTCTTTCCAATTCCTGAAAACTTTAGCAATTCTCTTTTTCAAAGCTGAGTTAGCTGGATCTTTGTAGAAAGAAATTGACCTTGATAGAAGCTTCTTTTCATCAGGCTTAGGTGTCTCATACACAGTATCCAAGGGGTTCTTCAAGGATGATTTTGGATAATTCACCCTTGGTTTCAGAATTAATTCAGCCTTTGGAGATTTGATGCAGGATGACTGTCCTCTTTCCAGATAGTTCATGCTCATCTCATTTATAGAAATTTGCCTGACTTGAGAAAGATGAATGGCTGACTTTAATGGCTCCTTGACTAGTTCAAACTTCTTTTGTATATCCTCATCAATCTTCTCCCAGTTGAGTGGACTCAACTGCTTCTTTTCAGCTGCTCTAAAGTTGGCTGCTGCTGCATTTATCAGATCTATATTGTTTGTAACTGGTGGCTTTGAGATAGTAATTGAAGGCACAATTACTATACTGATATGAATTTGAAGCTTCTCCCCCTCACTTGATCATTTCTCCCCCTTTTTGTTATCATCAAGGTGAGTAGAGGAGGGGGTTTAAGCAACCACCAATTTTTGAAGTAGATCTGTCTGTTGGGCTTGATGAAGATGGATGGCTGTTAAACATGCTTCTAGGGCTGACATTCTTGTATCCAAGGCATCTATCTTGGTTGCAAGATCAGAATTTTTCCTTAATTGTCTTTTGATATCAAGCATTATGGCTTCTGGAAGCTTAGAATCCATCTTGTCTGAAATGGCCTTCTTCATCTCATCAATATCACCCTTGATGGTGTTTACATCCCTAGCATGTTGGAAGCCTTGAATTTGTTGAAGTTGCAGTGAGGCTAGATATACCTGAAGGAGCTTCTTGGTGCTGGCATTTGTAGTGGTTTGAAGAGCAGTATTTGTTTGATTGATTAGTTCGATAAGGGTTGTCTTGAAGTAGTGCTCATCACAGTGCTTTGAAAATGCCCATGATGGCATACCCGATCTTGAACTAGAACCTACTTCTCCCCCTATGTCCATTGCTTCATCTTCACTATCTCCACTTCAATTACCAAAGAAATCAGCTGAACCACCAGTCTCATAATCCACATCACCAGCTGTAGAGGGCAAAACTGTGATGGCATCCTTGGCTCTTAGCATAGACTGAGTGGTGTGCACCAGATTGAGCATCCTTTCTGCATTGTCATTGCCTGTTCAGCTAGAAGTTGATAAGCTGGAACAGGGTGAGTAAATGCCTCAGCATCAAGGGAGATGAAATCTATAACAGCTTTAGGTTGCTGAGATAGTCTCTCCCTGCCTGCATCCTGGACATTCATTGAGTCACTAACAACGACATCCATCCTTATATCTCCAGTACCTGCATTTCTCTCATTTTCTCTCTTTTGTTACATCAGGGTCTCACCCTGGCTCCCCACCCCCACACCCTCACCTTCACCTACTAAGGTGGGACTCCTCTCACTTTCTTTTGCCAATCCTGAAGAAATGGATTGCATAGTTTTACTCATTTCCTCTCCTTTTTCCTGGGAGCAACCCAAATTCTCACTCAAAACACTCTTCTCTCTCAATCCTAATAGTGACTGTACAACCACTAAATCTTCGGCACTTGAAATAAATGAAGTTTGAGACTGTGAAGAGATACTCGACGGATGAGTGATATCCATCGGGTGAGTGGTTTTGCTATCCGACGGATAACTGCTGTTAAGCTTATCCGTCGGGATACAATCACTACTCGACGGATGAGCAATATCCATCGAGAGAGTAGAAATGAATGAACTTGGAAAAGAAACTATTGTGGAATCTATGCTGATTGATGATATTTTGGGCATAGATGATTCAACAGTTCCTGAAAGAATTGGCAAGTGAGCCAACAAATCATCTAAAAGATGATGCTCACTTGCACTTGATTTTGGCTTCCCCAACAAAGTTAAAGAAGGGGAATCAGGAACTGATGTGTTTATCATATCCACATCTAGTGAGTTTGTGGGTGAGTTAGGTGTTTGAGGTGCTTCAATGATTAGAGATTTTGGCTGTGACTCCACATTTATTGGAGCCACATCAAACTGAATTTGTGGAGGTGCAGTGACTGTGTCTTTTGCACCAGTTTGTACAGTGTGTGTACCCTGTGCATCCCCAAGGGTTTTAGATTTCTTCTTTCTGGCATAAGTTTGGGGTGAGCTTGTGTCCCTAACCCTCTTGGCCTGTGCTCTTGGTTGAGAGCTTTGTTCAATAACTACATCCTTTTGGAAGGATGCAGCTAGAAACTGCAGTGTGGCTAGGCTGGGAACCACTCACCTTTCCACCCTTATCCTTAGGGTTTCTTTGATGTTCACCCCTTCCCTCACCTGTTTTTCCCACCTTCACACTCCCCTCTTTGGTTTTGGTGGATTTTGCAACTGGCATCTTTTTAGAGATACCAGAGGGGGCTTTCTTAGATTTGGATTTTGAAATAATTGCAGGTTTGGTGGATTGGTTAGGCAACTGTTGGGTCATTGACACAGTTGCCATTGCCACACTAGAACTCAAAGAAATTAGTGAGGTTGGGATAATGGTAGGGATAGGTGAACTTACCTCACTTACCTGAGGTGCTTCCATTACAGGAAAATAGAACAATGGCACATCCTTGTGATGATTGGCTCTATTCAAATCTGCAATGAGCCTTCTCTCTTGAACCCAACAATCTAATTTGTTGTTTGGGTTCTCAAGCACAATCTCTTCACAAAGGTGATTAGCTAACATCATAAAGAATCTAGCATAATACACATTTTTACCTCTTTCATATAACTCTCCTAATTTAATTCCCAACTCAAACAAAACAAGGTCACTGAAATTATGGAATTTATCTGTAACTAGCATGTAGAGCATGTTAAGCATGGATATATTGACTGAATCAAAATTACTGACTTTTCCTGAAAAGACCTTTGTCACTAAATCACACATAAAACTCCATTCTTTCCTAAGACCCATTCTCCTAATGTCACTTAACTTAGAAGTAGAAAGGGCATAGTTCATGGAATTAAGCATATTGATTATTTCAGTGTCAGTGTGTGGAGAGGTCACAGTGTTATCAGGAATCTTGAAACTTGCTTTTATAACATCACTATTAATACAAAATTCTTTACCTTTAATAGTGAGTGTGATTGTCTTATCTGTTGAGTTGTATGTAGCAGTGGTCCACATCTCTTCAAAAACTTCACAAAAGATTGTGGGCGATTCCAGCATGGCATAACTGAGCTTGCAATTCTTCACAAAGTCCATCATCTTGTGATAGTCACCAGATTGTTGAATACCCTTGTTCACCAGTGCAGTGAAATTGTTCTTCTTATAAATGAACCCAGTTTGAGACATAATCTTTATAACAGGTGCCATTGTTAGAGAATAAGAGCTTGAAGAGAAAGAGAGCAAGTGCTTTGAGAGAGAATGAAATTTGAGCAGTTGAATTGAGAATGATAAAAGAAAAGCGATTGAGATGAAATAGGCTTTTATACTATCTCAAAAATAACTGTTAAAAAATAATAAAGTAAAATAAAGTAACCAATAGAAATTTCCTAAAATAGTCATTTAAAAATAAACTGTAAAAATTCCACCCATTATCCGTCGTGTTATGCTTACAAACTGTAAGTATACTCGATGGATAATGTTCAGGAAATTAACGGCTAAGATTAAGATAATTCGACGGATGAGGATAAACTGTTATCCGTCGTGTCATAAAATATTCCAGAAAAGTAATTGATTTTTCTTAGCAAATAGTATACCGACGGATGATCAAACTCGATGGATAAAGATCATCCGTCGAGATGTAAATTTTGACTTAGCCAAAATTTCATCCAAGACTGAAAAATCAATTAAATTTCTGGCTGCATTTCAACTTGCAAATTAACTCATACAGATTTAAGAATAATTAAGCATACCTAACTCACTTACCAACCTTGAAAAGGTGGATTCATCCAGTGGCTTGGTAAAGATATCTGCAAGCTGCTTCTCACTTGGAACAAAATGTAGTTCCATAGTACCATTCATTACATGTTCCCTTATGAAGTGGTACTTGATATCTATGTGCTTTGTCCTTGAATATTGTACTGGATTTTCAGTGATGGCAATTGCACTTGTGTTATCACAGAAGATAGGCGTCCACTCAACTTGCAAACCATAGTCTAGCAATTGAATTTTCATCCATAAAATCTATGCACAGCAACTGCCAGCAGCAATATATTCAGCTTCAGCTGTAGAAGTTGACACTGAATTTTGCTTTTTACTGAACCAGGTTACAAGCTTGTTTTCTAGAAATTGACAGGTTCCTGTTGTACTTTTTCTGTCAATTCTACAACCTGCATAATCTGCATCTGAATAACCAGTTAGATTAAAACCAGAATCTCTAGGGTACCAAATGCCAAGTTTTGGTGTTCCCTTGAGATATCTGAAAATTATCTTAATAGCTACTAAGTGAGATTCTCTAGGATCAGCCTGTAATCTAGCACATAAATAGGTAGCAAACATTATATCTGGCCTACTAGCTGTTAAGTACAAAAGTGAGCCAACGATGCCCCTATAGCTTGAGATATTCACAGACTTTTCAGTAGTGTTTAATTCAAGTTTAGTTGTAGTGGCTAGTGGAGTTTTTGCAGATGTGCAATCAATCAGATCACACTTCTTTAATAGATCAAAAATATATTTAGTTTGACTAATGAATATTCCATCACTAACTTGCTTAACTTGTAAACCAAGAAAGTAAGTTAGTTCTCCCATCATACTCATTTCATACTTACTTTGCATCAATTTGGCAAACTTTTTGCAAAGTTTCTCATCTGTAGAGCCAAAAATAATGTCATCTACATAAATTTGAACAAGTATACTGGAGCCATTAAAATTTCTAAAGAATAAAGTTTTATCTACAGTACCTCTTGTGAAATGATTTTCCAAAAGGAACTTTGATAAAGTGTCATACCAGGCTCTATGTGCTTGCTTTAGTCCTTAAAGTGCTTTTAAAAGATAGTAGACATGATCTGGAAAATTTAGATCTTCAAAACCAGGGGGCTGACTGACATAGACTTTCTCCTCCAAATCTCCATTCAGAAAGGCACTTTTGACATCCATTTGATAGACCTTGAAATTGGCA
This sequence comes from Apium graveolens, assembly GCF_009905375.1. Taxonomy (NCBI): domain Eukaryota; kingdom Viridiplantae; phylum Streptophyta; class Magnoliopsida; order Apiales; family Apiaceae; genus Apium; species Apium graveolens. The sequence goes on from NC_133654.1 coordinate 172,370,158, forward strand.
TGGGCTGCATAGGCTAAGAAAATTCTGATGGCTTCAAGTCTTGCAACAGGAGCAAATGTTTCATCAAAATCTATTCCTTCTTGTTGACAATAGCCCTTAGCAACCAATCTAGCTTTGTTCCTGACTACTATACCATTTTCGTCCATCTTGTTTCTGAATACCCATTTGGTGTCTATTGGATTCTTTCCTTTAGGCCTGGGCACCAACTTCCATACATTATTTCTTTCAAATTGGTTTAGCTCCTCATACATAGCTAAAATCCAATCAATCCAACAAAGCTTCTTCTACCTTCTTTGGTTCTTCCTTGGAAAGAAAGCTGCTGTATAGACATTCTTCTTGAGTTGCTCTTCTTGTTTGAACTCTAGAAGATACATCACCAATTATGAGCTCAAAGGGTTGATCTTTTGTCCACTTTCTTTATTGAGGTAAATTAGCTCTAGATGAAGAGGCATCATTGTTGTCTTGATGTGTGATTGAATTTTGATTGTTAGAAACTCCCCCTGAGTTTGTGGATCTTTGATTTGAGAAAGGGGAACTTTCTATAGGTGATCTATCTTGATTTCCAGCTTCTCTTGATAACCCGACAAATGGTGAATTTTGAGTACCGACGGATGAAGCTGGTTGTCTCCCGATGGATAACGCAGATTGCCTCTCGATGGATGAAGCATTTTGCAACTCGACATATGTTGAGTTTTGTGCTTCATTGGTAGTAAATTTTTCTGCATTATCCTTAGATACTGTTTCTTGATCACTTTCATCATCACTTTCATCACTAACCATCTCCACATTGTCCAATTTGAGGCTCTCATGATAATCTCCATCCTTCAGTCCTTCAATCTTTTTATCATCAAACACAACATGTATTGATTCCACAATAATGTTGGTTATTAGATTGTAGACTCTGTATGCTTTAACAACAATATATCCAACAAAAATTCCTTCATCTGCTTTAGCATCAAACTTCCTATTTTGATCAGTTTGATTTCTCAGAATATAGAATTTGCAGCCAAAGACATGAAGAAAATTTAGAGTTGGCTTCTTGTTCTTGAATAATTGATAGGGAGTCATGCATCTTGCTTGATTAACTAGGGAAATATTCTGAGTGTAACATGCAGTATTTACAGCTTCAGCCCAGAAATATGTTGGCAATTTAGATTCTTCAAGCATTGTCCTTGTAGCTTCAATAAGTGATCTGTTCTTCCTTTCCACTACTTCGTTCTGTTGTGGAGTTCTTGCTGCTGAAAACTCATGCAGAATCCCATTTTCCTCACAAAATGCTCTCATGACAGAATTCTTGAACTCAATTCCATTGTAACTCCTGATTCTTCTAACTTTGAAATCAGGATGATTATTGACTTGCCTTATGTGATTGATGATGATTTCACTAGCCTCATCCTTAGACTTAAGGAAATATGTCCAAGAGAACTTTGAGAAATAATGTACAATTACTAGGAAAAATCTTTTCCTAGAAATGGATAACACATTGACTGGTCCAAACAAATCCATGTGTAGCATTTGCAAAGGTTCTTCAATTGTTGAATCAAGTTTCTTCCTGAATGATGCTTTAATATGCTTCCCTTTTTGGCAGGCATCACACAGTCCATCCTTAGAAAACTCCACTAGAGGAATGCCTCCTAACCAGTTCTTTCTTTACTAGCTCATTCATGGTCTTAAAGTTTAGATGGGATAGCTTCTTGTGCCATAGCCAACTTTCATCCTGACTTGCTTTACTGAGAAGACAAGTAACAGATTCTGCATTAGATGAGTTGAAATCAGCTAGGTACACATTTCCCTTTCTCACACCAGTGAGAACCACTTTGTTGCTTCTTTTGTTAGTTACAACACAGGCTTCTGAGTTGAAAGTTACTGAGTTGCCTTTATGACAAAGCTGGTTGATACTCAACAAGTTATGTTTGAGGCCATCCACTAAGGCAACCTCTTCAATGATGACATTGTCCTTTGAAATCAAACCATATCCCACAGTATAACCTTTGCTGTCATCTCCAAAAGTAATACTTGGGCCAGCTCTCTCCTTAAACTTTGTGAGCAGGGTAGAATCACCAGTCATGTGTCTTGAACAACCACTATCCAAGTACCAAAGATTCTTTCTGTTTCCCTGCACACATCAAAATCAAATCAAGTTGATTTTGGTACCCAAGTTTCCTTGGGTCCTGCCTTGTTAGCTTTCTTTTTCTGCTTCTTAGGCTTTATCTCATTTGACTTGGGGATATCAGAATCATCCTCAGTCATTTGAGTTGGGCCATTGAAACCATTCATTGCAACAGAATTATTATGCATATTATAATCAGCAGGGAATGGCATGTAATTAGTGAATATGTTATTCCAATAAGGCATGCTAAATGGCATTTGTAGCATACTAAATGCAGCATAATAAGGATTTGGTGCAAATGGCATATTAGCAAACTGTGCATTCATATTTTGTGTTGACATAGCATTCATAGGCATGTTAGGCATGGCATTCATGTTGGGAAAGTGAGGTGGCACAGACATGGAAGTAGGCATGGCAGATTTGCAATTAACAAACAAATTATTTACACTACCACACTTGACACTGATTTTTCTAGGAGCAAATTTATCAGGTGTGTAGTTATTGTGTTTGTTAATCCCTACTTTACCATTTCTATTATTTTTCCTTTTGGTCTCTATTTTTACCTCAACCTTTTCAAGTCTGTCACTTAACTGTTTGACAGTCATGTGACCAATATTAGCATTTTTCCCTTTCTTAACTTGACTCGATTCTCCTGAAACAAAGTTCTTGGAAACAGGTCCATACTTTTCATTCAGCTTAACAAGTTTGGCTTTACTAATAGGCTTGCTTACAGTCGACGGATGAGGATTTGCATCAGTCGACAGATAACTCTTTTTATTATCCAATGGATGACCCTCATCATCCGTCGAGTCTACATCTGTTAGCAGTCCATCCACCAAATTTGATTCTAGTTTCTCCTTGTTCTTTTTCCAGGCTTCATCACAGAAGGACTTGATTCCTTGAACTCTAGTAATTTGAGCATGGACATCTCTAGATGTTTTCCATGCCTTAATCACCTCCTGTTCACGCTCGAGCTGCTTCTTCAAAATTTCTTCTTTCTTCAAGGACTCAGTTAATTCCTCCTTGGCAATCTTACACTCAATTCTTAATTTCTCAAAATCGATGAACTGAGATTCTAGCACATTATTTCTCTCACTCAAAAACAAATTGTTTTCTTTGATTTTAGCATTTTCTTTAGTAAGAGACTTAAGTGTAACACGCAAATGATATAACTCTGTAGACATGTCATTTATGGCATCATTACACTCAGCTTTAGATAAATGTGCAAGGTTTGTAGTAATTACCTGATTACTTGAAGAACTTGTTTCTGTCTCATCAGACTTGGCCATTAGGGCTAGATTAATATAGCTGACATCTTCATCTTCATCCAGACCATCTGCTGCCCAGTCATTTTATTGTGTTATGAAAGCCCTTTCCTTTTGTTTGAGCAGTTCAAAGTATTTTTGCTTATAATCCACATGCTCAAACTTTTTCCTGCTGGAATCTGACTTTCTACACTCACTGGCAAAATGCCCTGCCAAGCCACATTTGAATTTGGATTTATCCACCATGTTTCTATTTGGCTTGGCTGCTCCAAAGTTTTTCTTGAACTTGAGCTTGGAAAATCTCCTGGAAAAAAATGCTAGGTGTTCATCAATGTCCTCCATGTCATCTTGGCTCAAAGAATCTTCATTTTCAGCTGCAAGCCCCTTGCCCTTGCTTTCACAGACCCTTGAAGTTGATTCAACAGCTTCCATCTTCACTTCCTTCTCTTTTTCCAATTCAGCAACTAGTGCAATGGATCCTCCTTTCTTCTTTCCTCTCTCCATCCTCTCATCTTGCTCTATTTCAAGCTCATATATTTTCAGGATGCCATACAGTCTCTCCAAAGTAAACTCCTTATAATCTTGTGAGTTTCTTAATGAGACTGTCATTGGTTTCCATTCCATTGGAAGAGATCTAAGGAATTTCAGATTGGAGTCTTTTGTCTGATAGACCCTTCCATGCAACTTTAAAGCATTTAGCAGTTTTTGAAACCTACTAAAAATATCAGTGAGAGTCTCACTTTCTTCACTATGAAAGTGCTCATATTGCTGAATCAGTAGCTGCATCTTGTTTTCTCTAATTTGATCAGTGCCATCACAGATGATCTGTATTGTATCCCAAACATCCTTGGCAGTTTTGCAGTTGATAATGTTGTCAAACATATCACCATCAACTCCATTAAACAGGATATTCATGGCCTTTTTATCCTTCCTGACTTGTTTAATGTCAGGATCAGACCATTCATGCCTTGGCTTGGGGACAGATGGCTCATTTACAGTTGCAGCTCTCATTGGAACATGAGGGCCTCTTTTTATGCAGTCAACATAGGCCTCATCTTGAGAAAGCAAATAAAGATGCATCTTTACCTTCCAATGATGGTATTTATCTTTATCCAGAAAAGGAATCTTAACTCCAGCATCCTTCTTGTTCATCTTGCTGTGTTGTTTTGATCTTTAAACTCTTTATAAGTTAAGAGCTTGCTCTGATACCAATTGTTAGTCCCTTAACAATATGACAAGAATTACAGAAGGGGGGTTGAATGGAATTCTTGAAACTTTTTCTTGAAATAAAAATGTTCTAACTCAAATATATATATAAGTGTGAATTTATTAGCACAATGCGGAATAGTTATTTAAATGAATCAAAACACAAGTAATTAAAAACAAGAGTCTTTAAAAACTTTCTGGTGGATTTTAATGATTCCACCAGAGATATATAATATATATCGAGAGAATTCTGTGTGCAAAGAGCTCACATCTGCTTACAAATATTGAACAACTAAGAATACAGAGAAATGCTAAGAATTCTGCTTACAAATGTTTCTCTGCTTTTTCTCAGATACTATTCTATTTGCTGCTTCTTCGTTTATATATCACCAAGATTACAAATTAATAAGACAGGATAATAAAACAAAAACTATCAAGTCTAATACAATGCTACTTCATTACTCTATTCCAGCATCTTTGAATATCTTCATAATAGCATGGAAATGGCAATGCTTCTTTGTTCTTGAAAACCCAGTTGAATAGGCTACCACATCTCATTTGCATCGACTCGACGCATGTGACTGTGTTGTCACTGTCAACAGATATTTGAATTCTTTATCCGTCGGGTTCATGATCATCTGTCGGGTTGTTGATCATCCGTCGAATTCATTGTTGTTTATCCGTCGGGTAGCAATCAGGCACTTGACTTCATTTCACTTATGCAGAATTACAAGATCTCATCTATGTACAATTAATCAACCTATTCTGCATATCTAACTAAAGTCAACAAGACTTAAGTATTACTACAAATTCTAAACAATGTGTATGCAGAAATGTGCTATAGACTTGTTGTTACATAAGCTACTCACTCGATAGATATAAGTCATCATCCGTCAGGACTATATTGAGTTATCCATCGGGACTATATACCTTATCCGTCGAGTGCTACATAATTTCACTAAGTAAAATCTACCAAGGTGTTTTGTTCATGAAATCATCAAGTACACAACATATACACAACAGGTACCTTGCAAAAGTCTGCCAAACCAACTTCGTAATCATCTCCAAAAGCTTTCCATCCTTCGCAGTGGGTAAGAAACCCCTCTCCTTTGTAATTGATTTGGAAAACAATCTCGTAAATTCAGCTTGTGCCTCCGGAGAAGAAAATATGTTTTTCGCTCCACCAGCACTTGAATCACTAGAGCTGCTACTCACCATGACTCTCGATCTTTTGGGTGCCATGAGAACAGTAGAGATTTTATATATATGTAGTGTATAAGAGAAGCTAGGGTTTTGGAATAAGAATAGATGTGAGAGATATGTATATAGGATGTATATATAAATATATATAATAGAGATGGGTTTAGGTTAGGAGTGTTTAGGAATAGTAATTAGGGTAGAAAAATGGGTAAAAACGTGATGGGATTTGTACTTGTTGTGTTTTTTTTATTTTCTCTTTCTTTTTTTTTCTTTTTCCAGAACCTCCGTACGGCGTGCGCGGCCGCCCCGCTTCTGGCGCGGGCGCGCCGTACTCCTGGAAAATTATATTTTTTTTTCTGTTTTTTCCATTTTTTTCGAACCTACTATACAACAAACATGGGTTGCCTCCCACGAAGCACTTGGTTTACGTCACTAGCTTGACGTGAATCTTTGAATCAAGTTGTTGAAAGAACGGCGCTCACCACCTCGCGGTTCGCCGTATCTCCATAGTAATGCTTCAATCTATGCCCATTCACCTTGAATGCTTGGTCCGGATGCGCATCAAAAATCTCAACAGCTCCATGTGAAAACACAATTTTGACTGTGAATGGCCCTGACCACCTCGACTTAAGTTTTCCTGGAAAAATACGGAGACGAGAGTTGTAAAATAGAACCTTCTAACCAGGCACAAAAGACTTGTGCACTAATCTCCTATCATGCCATCTCTTGACTTTCTCCTTGTACACTTTATTATTCTCATAAGCCTGTAGTCGAAACTCCTCGATTTCATTAAGTTGAAGCATTTTTTTTCTCTCCATCAGCTTCCATGTCAAGATTTAGCTTCTTCAAAGCCCAATATGCTTTATGCTTTAACTCCGCTAGAAAATGACACGCCTTCCCATACACCAACTGGAAAGGAGACATACCAAGAGGAGTCTTGAATGCTGTTCTATATGCCTAAGTAGCTTCATCTAGCTTCAAAGACCAATCTTTTTTTGATGGACTCACCACCTTGTCCAAGATATATTTAATCTCCCGATTACACACTTCAGCTTGCCCATTAGTTTAAGGATGGTAAGCTGTGGCAATATGATGATTCACATTATACTTTTCCATAAATGCAGTGAACTTGCGATTGTAGAAATGCGATCCCTCGTCACTGATTATGACTCTTGGAGTGCCGAAACGCGTGAATATCTATTTATGAAGGAAGTTAATCACCACCTTAGCATTATTGGTTAGCAAAGCTTTCACCTCGACCCATTTTGACACATAATCAACTGCCAATAGAATACACTGATTATTGCAGGACGAGACAAATGGCCCCATAAAGTCGATTCCTCAAACATCGAAAACCTCAACTTCGAGCATCACATTAAGAGGCATCTCGTCTCTCTTGGATATATTACCAACATGTTGGAAGCGATCACATCTCGAAATGAATTGATGAGCATCCTTAAACAAAGTAGGCTAGAAGAATCATGCTTGAAGGATACGGGCTGGTGTATTCGGTAATAACCCCCAAATTTTGGAATTTTTGAAACCCTTATGAATAGTGTTTTGCTGATTATGCTGATTAAGAAAAAATTTTCATGTCACACTATGTAGGGGTTCTTTTATTGATCTTCTGGGATATTATTAGTACTCTATGTGGTATATAAGTGTATGTAAAGATCGTCAGAATCCAAATCCGAACACTTTGATTTTTTCCCGAAAATCCACTAGATACGGAAAGAATTGAGTATAAGATAACAAAATAAAAAAGGATTTAAATTAAAGGACTATAAGAGAGGATCATAAAAGGATTATAATGTACTGAGAAAGGTTAAGGAAACCCAAGTAATAAGATCCCGGGTAGGATCCCTCAAACGAGAAACGAGAATGAAAGTTAAGCGAACCGTATAACAGATCAGCGGTCATTAGGAAAAAAATTAGGAGTTAATCAAGGAGGTTAGGGATGATGAGGTCATCAAACCAATAAGAAGAGGGCAAGTAAGGGGTGATGACATAGCAAAGGTGACATAAACATGACATAGGGGGGAGGAGGTGTGGTTGGTTTTTAACCACACAATTTTCAAGGTTAATAAGGTAATTAACCAAAATCAAATCAAAAGCAATCAAGCTAAGCTAAACAAATCACAAACACAAAAATCATTTCCTTTCTTCTTCAACATTTGCTCTCGGCTTTTCTTCATTTCAAGAAGAAGAAATTTCAAAGTTCAAGTTCCAAGCTTCCTTAATTAGTAAGGTAATTATCTAGTACTCCTTATGTATAGATATAGCTATCCTATAAGTTTGAGCTCCAAAATCATTCACAATCTCTTCCAAGAAATCAATGAAGAAGATAATGAATAGTGATTTCAAGTTTTTTAACTTGATTTTTCTTGTTTTTCCTTTAAGATCCAAGCATCCCTAAGACATCTCAAGGCTTCTTAAGGATTCCTAGCTACTCACATCACTTCAAGGAAGGTATAACATCTCAAACCCTAGCTTTACTTTGTATATTAGGATGATTTTGATTGTTATGGTAAAAGAGTAGCTTGATGCTTGCATGTTTAGAGTTTGGGTTGGAGTTGTAGTAAATTGAATGTTGAAATCTTATTGATTAGTTAAAGGACTTAAGTATAGTTTTAAATTCATGTTTGGGAATAACATAAATTGGAGAACTTGAGGTGTTGGGGCTGTTGTAGTATGGTATGGATGGATTTTGGTTGTATGAATGAATTGGGGTTGATTGGTAGTTGAATTGGAGTGTTTTAAATTTGGGTAATCGCGTAAACATAGCCGTCGTAATGTCCGATTTACTTTAGGCTATTTTTGTTCTTAATATTAGGACCTGTGAACTCACTGTTAGGTTTTGACTATCGCCATGATTAGATAGTTCATGTTACGAGCTTCGTTTTGATATGTGATTCGTTTGATTCCGATGTACGGTTTAGGAGAAACGGCCGTTTTAAGTAACGACGTTTCGCGAACGAATCATTACCCCTCGCCTTATTTTGAAACTTAGGTTAAAGACCTAAAAAGGCTAATTGGAGTATGAAACATTTATGTAAAGTGTGTTAGGCAGTTGGTAAGACACTCGCGAAAGAATCTCCATAAAACTCGTAATGGTTAATTTATTAAAAATGGTGGAGCCGAGGGTACTCGAGCGACTTAAGAGAATCATTAAGCGCAAAGCGAGCGTTTGAGTCTAAATTGGTTAAAGTATAGATTTACAAGTGACTTTGGTTTAATTCCAACTTATATGTTGTTTATAGGTTACCAGACTTGTCCCAAGCCATTTATAACCCCCAGTCGCTCAGGCAAGTTTTCTACCCGTATAACTGTTGTTGTGATGTATATGTGTATATGCATGATCTTGTGATAAATGCATATTTGTTATTAGCAAATTCTTGCGATATATTGGAGCATGTGATATGGTATATATGCATGCCTGTTTCGTATTCTTGATTTATATATCTGTTGGTTTAAATGCTTATTAGTTGCATAATACCTATGCTAGAGATAAGCAGTAGTTGCGTATACCCTGAGTATAGGGGACCCAAAGGTGAACCCTTTTCTAAAACCGGGAGTAGAGGTTCCCGAGTATATGATATATATATATTTATATATATATATATATATTGATATGGTTTTTAAAAACTATTAATCGAATAAGGTTTATTCGATAACTTTATATTATTTAATGAATATTACTTGAATATTCATTCGAGGACTTATGACTCACTTTATATTATTTATTGAATATTATTTGAATATTCATTTGAGGACCTATGACTCCGATTATTTACTAAAATATATTCTTTATTTTATTAAAGAATAAGGCGTCGATAATCAAACTTATTTTTGATTATTCAAATAAAGATAGTACTTTCGTATAAGTATATCTTTGGTTATTTAATACTCATTTCAAGTATAAGTTTTACAACTTCTACTTCAAGTTATTTATATAGAGATTATCCTTATGGGAATATTATTTAAATAATAATATTCAGATATTTTCTAATATATTAGGATTGATTTATTTTATTAAATCGGCATTACTCCAAACATTCTTAAAAATGGTTTCGAGTCTTCAAAATGATTTTTAAAAGTTAGAGCGGATCCCAAAACTCATTTTTATATTTAAGATCTTCCTTTCAAGGGGATTTAAATACTCGCTAAAAACCTGAGGGATCCGGCTATGTGGTGTATTTTATATTCGCAACGTGGTTGCTGTTTTCAGACAACAATTTGATTACTTGCCCAATGTTCGGGAAGTAAGTCCATCTGATTGAGTCGGCATAAGCGACAGGCTGGGGTACGGTCTATGAAGGTGTAAGAGGCTGGGTGACAGTCCATCCATGCGTGAGTGGCCGGGTAACGGTCTAGCGCGAGGTCCGAATGCGGCCAGGGTGATGACCGGCGAGGAATTCATCCATCTACAGTAGAAAAGGTTACTTATTGGTATCTTTGCCTGATCAGCAAGATATCAGGTTTATGCCAAGGTTTTCTCCTTTCCAAATTCATTGGATATTGCAACTCTGTTTATAATTTTCATAACAAAGGTTTTCAAGGAGTGTATGAAATGTATATATATATAGGTGTATATATATATCGGGACTTAGTGAAGTATCTCGTAACTTCATTATTTATAATGATGTTCAAAGATTGAATCTATTCAAATCTTGTCTTGTAGTCTCATCTATGTGATGAACTTTTGAAACTAATTATAACTTGAACGGTGGTAGTTCAAGTAGTATTTGGAAAAGATATAAGTATATTGGAGTATCTTGTAACTTCATCTTTTAAACTTATATCTAGCAAATGATTATCTTATGCATGTCAAATATTTTCAGAAAAACGTTGAGACAAGGTTAGATATATGAGATCACCTTGCAACGATAGTTTTATACAGTTATAAACTGGAACTCTGTGTATATTATGCATGAAAGAGGACTTCCAAGATTTTGAAAAGTATATATGTATATATACTGAATATTTTGTGACTTCATCGCATTAAGATATCAAACTTGGTCCATTTCTTTTGACCAAGACTTTCATGAGTACTATGAGAAGGTTCATATATTGTTAATCAGCATACGTATTATTTTGGTGGGCTTGCTGCTCACCCTTGCTTTCTTCTTTCATCACACAACAACAGATAGAAAAGATGAACATGACCAAGCTCCCAATTCGCGAGCGGATAGGAAACGTTCCGCAGTTTCCTATAGGCGTTGATGTCGCTGTAGCTGAGGTAGGAACTACCAATAGGCTAGGCTTTCAACTTTTGATGTACCAGACTTATGTATCTTTATCAATTGTAATAATGGCATATAATTTTGGAATAAAATGACTCGTGTTACTTTTGGATATTCATCTCTGAGACTATAACTTATGGTGTGTGTGTGTTTATTTTGGGGTCACAGTACAGAGTAGTTGATTATTTATTAAGATTGGGTGTTATTAAGGGAAATGGAACTCGTGACAACCCGGATCCCCGACCCCAGATTTGGGGGTGTTACAGAAATGGTATCAGAGCTAAGCGTTATAAATCTCAGAGATGATGTGACGTTAAGATAATAAATTCACTAAGATAATAAGAACTCTTGCCAAGTTCATAGTCGGGCTACCTAACGTAGTACTGACAGTTAAAACCCTTACGGGAACCCTTATAAATATTATGATAGTAACATAGTTCGTTCTCGTATAGGGCAGCGGGGCACCGAACCCTGAGGTTCAGGAGCATCGGCGTGAGGATGTTTTACTACATGTTGGAGATCAAATTCTGAATCCGATAGAGTACCCTAACGAGGGACCGGATGAGATTCATATTGAGAATGTTGCGGTTGAGGATGTTATCCCAGAAGGGATTGTTGCTGAGGAGGATCTCGTGGAGGATCCTGACGAGAATGAAGAGAGGACCGCTGAGGAATTGATGACCGTAGTCAGGGCGACTACCAGAGCAAGAATGGCCGCGAGGGTGGCACTAGAGGATGAAAAGTTACCAAGGGCACAAAGGTTAATGAGGGTAGAAGGAGTGGGGCCTTCCACGACACCAATTATACCAGTATCAGACCCTCTTCCAGAGGTTCATGAAGACATCCATGAGGTTCCACCAATTCCTGTTCCCTCCCCTGTATAGAGCCCAGCACCTACTGAGGAAATGCCACCTTTATCTCCTGCACCATTGTCACCTGATACCGTGCTAGGTTATCCATTTGGATCTCCTGGGTCTGCACCACCTGCACCCCATGGACTGCTAGATGCTACCACTTAGGCTTCTCTTATCGCCGATTATTATATGACTTTGGGTGGCCTGTCTGAGGCCCGTAATGTTAGGAGTGATCTGTTGGATCGACTTACTACACCAAGAATTGAGGGCGGGGTACTTCCGGCAGGATTAGCTCATAGCATGGAAAGGATTGAGGCTACCACCCGTGTTACAGCTAGAGGCCATCTTGAGGGTCAGATTGATCCAGCTCTACTTGCCACTATCTTAGACCTTATCACCTCTGTGATGGAGCAGGTTAGGGATGTCGTGCGTGCCCGCATTTCTTGATCCATGGTAGTGGGCAGAGCCAGAGCGATCAGACAAGGGTTTCATGTAGCACCGCTTTTGGAGGATTAGCCTAAGTTATGAATGATTAATTTTAATGACTAGATGATTATCTATGGTAGTACTTTTGGGATAGAAGTGATCAGATCAAATGATGTAATTCTCTTTAATGTGTTCAGTTGTTGTACCCTCGAACAAATGGTTATGTATATATTCGTTAATTTCAGTTCAGATCAGTCTGTTTGTGATAAGTTCATATTGTTAATTTCACTATTAACACTTAAGAGAGTGTCATGAACTTTATAGAACTTGAAAATTCATAATTTGCAATCATGCAAGGACGGAACGAGGGAAAGACTTAAGCAAGGTAAGTAAGACAAATATCCAGAGATTCTCAAAAATTTTCCAAGTAATATGCCCCCACAAGGAATAAGATTAGGGGCAAACCTTGAATGTGATAATCAGAGAGGTCGCAATTAAGATATAAGGAACCCAGAATATAATAAAGTGGAAAATGAGGATTTTAAAACTAAAAGATGACCCCAATTATGGGGAATAGGAAGAAATATTTAGACTGAGATAACATAAGTCGAGCAAGATAAGGAGACCCGAGACGGTACTCCTATACGGAAATTCATGGACCTGTCTAAACAGAACTTATACTTTTATTCCCAACCACCACCTTGAGGAAACAATGTAGTGGGAAATTCTTTCAGGACCTTTAAGTCGCTAAGCTCTCAGAGTTTCAAGAAACAAGCTGACCCAGTCGAGGCAAAAGTCTGACTAAAGGAAATAGAGGAATCATTTGAGATTCTAAATGATTGACGAATCATAAAAGACTGTTTCTGTCACTTACCCTCCTAAGAGAGAGACCACCCACTGGCGAAAGACCAAGAAAGGCACGGAGCCAGAGGTTATGATAAACTGATTAAAGTTCAGTCAATTGTTTTCGGGAAAGTCATTCCCAAGGATAAGGAGATAGTGTAAAAGCTTTGGAGCTAGAACAAAAGTGGACGAATATGATGAATTATGAATCTAAGATTATAAAAGTTGTCAAGATTCCTTCTGAGGACACGAATCCAGAATGACGGGATGTTTGAAATCAATGCTTATGTTGTGTTGGTTCATGAAATAATGATAAGAGAAAGGAAAATAAAAAGGAATTGAAGTGGAAAGGAATATAAAGGCAATAGAGTTTGAGGTATGATAAGGGAGTTGGGTATGAGGAAACCCTAAAGAATCGTAGCAATAGAAATAGAAAAGTATGCATTCGTCAGGATGAGGGTGATTCACCATGAGTTAAAATTGATGGTTGAAGGCATAAGAGATACATATAATTTATCCCCTGTAAGTTGGGAGGATTCGAGGAAACCTTGAGATAATTCGAAGGATAAATAATGAGACGCGGATATACTGAGGAGACAAGGAAGTAAGAAATTAGGAAAATTGGATGAAGGAAGTGACCTTCAAGAATGTGAAGTGTAAGACCAGTGGCTCGATACCCAGAAAGGGAGACGCCAGGTATGAAAGATATCCCAACATTGAGGTGATTGTTGAGATAAACAACAAAAGTAAATAAGGAATTATTAAGAAGAGGTTCACGTTGAACACGACCAATATCTTCCAGAACATCCTTGTTATCGTTACCAAATTAGGCAAGAAAAGCGGATAACCGTTGTTATCTTTTGAAGGCCATATTGATTGACCTCATTTTGAATACAGATGTTATTGTGAAATTAAGCATATACTATCGAGGTGGGAATGATTGAATAAGACACCCTTATCAGGGATATATGACTTGATTTATCCATGGAAGGATGCATGTACCTTTTTAAAGGTGGAATTAAGGATAGAACATCGGTAACTTAAAATGAATTCTAGGGGAATGCATAAAGATTGGCATTTCACCCTTAATAGGGATAGTATGAGTTTGGACAGTATGAATTGGAAAGGATTAAGGTAATAACAACCTTTAAGTATCAGTGGGGAAATTTTTCAGAAACATATAGACAATGGTTCTAGTATTAGTAAAGGGTATTTCGATATGCCCTGTATCTAGGGAATACAGGAGGAACGATTCAAGGATAACCTTAGAGGTTTTACAAGGAGAAATGTAATATTCAAAATTCTCAAGAGTAAAAATGTTGATAAAGGAAATATGACGTAATTATAATGATGCCAAGTGGGGCACGTGTTAAACCACGAGAAAGTATGGATCGAACCAGTAAAGGTCGAAATTGTTCAGGGCAATTAGGACCTAAGATAAAAGATGTTCTAAGTATGATTGAGAGTCAGTCGTGACAGTGATTAACCTCTAAAGACTGAGGCAATAACTTATGGAAAAATGGTGATATATTTTTTTTACTCATCAGATTCTAAGGAAAACATCTTCACATAAGCAGTGATTGAAATGAGGTAGAAAATTTATTTGGAGGTGGTTAAAATGACATTGACTGTAAGGAAATTTTACTATCAGGAAAGTCCAAAGAGGTGGCCGACACCTTAAAGGTAAGAGGATAATTATAGGCGCTTGTGCCAAAGGAATACAGTGATAATGGTTAAAGCTGTGAAGGTTGTATTATGGTTTGGAAGATTGACATTCCTTCTGATGACTGTGCAATACCCCACCGTAATAGTAGTTGGTAAAGGTTTAATTCGTGTAATCGCCATGAGGGGGCTATCTATCTTAGAAGGTCCTATCTTGAGAATAAGCCAGGATCATATTTCAAAAAGGACCAAACAAACCTTTGAGTAAAGTCTTCTATTGAAGGCATATGATTAAGAATGGTATTAACCTGCTATCGTTGCTTTGATTGAAACTCTTCTGCAATTTTATCTGCTTCATGTCATGTATGTATGTCAGGATCAGGAGTGTTCTTCATGAATCATGAATGGTGATTATGTTACCTCCTTGGAAGGATTTAATACGACATGTATGGACTCCGTATGGTTAGATATTAAGATTTCATGGAACGTGAATGAGGACAGTACGTCAGTAGTGGACCATAGTAATGCAGCAATGATTCTGCGAGTAATGAGCTGATTACAACCGTGAGAGTTGTATTGGAATGGATGTTGAGATTAAGTACCACTAATCGGGTCGTGTTGACGTATAAGTTATCGTTGATAGACTAATTAAGTCGATTATTTACTTATTGAATATTTATTCCTTCTTATGAATAGAGAGCCGTATTACTATACGAGGAAGGTTGCAGTGCAAGCATAGAATTCTAGTAACGATGATGTCTAGAATGAGATCCTAGATTCGATTTTCGATATCGAGGGAGTTTCCAAGGTGATTGTGTATAAGCTCGAGGAAGAGCATGGGTCCATAGAATGATGGACGGAATAGCAAAAATATTTAAACATGTGAAATACGATGCTATAATACTTAATGTTGATATAAATACATATATGTTTTGTTCTCCTATGACAAACCTCTATAGTTCAGAGGTAGATTCCAAGCCAGATATTTTATGGCAACAAATTTTTTTTTACGAATATACAATTCTCTTCAGTTCGTTCTTTTCTCTTCTTTTCATTTCATGTAAGCTGAGAAGAACAACCCTTCCAGAAGGGGAGGTATTGCTGAATGACTATCTATCTGTGTGATAGAAGCCTAGTATGATAACATATGTTGTTTAATTGCTTGTCAAGTACTAAAGGTTGGCCACCTTCTGTACTAACTATGCAATAGAACAAGTGTTCATGATCATAGTGATCTCTCAACAAATTGCTTTACTTCTATATGATTGATCAAACTTTGGAAAATAGAAACAGCTAAAAAAGGAGTGGTAAAGTTATGGTGGTATTCAGAATGGAAACAGATTCATGATACTAAGGTTGACGTGGTTATTAAAAGGTTATAGAATGCTAACGAGCAAAAGTATAACCAGTATAATATTAGGAACGGAAGGTAGTAGCGATTACGAACTGGAAAAGAATAGGTATTGAGAAGTAAAAGCTCAAATGCTGAAAGCTATAATAAGAGTCTGTGTAATAGACTTGGAAGAATTTGGAATGATCACTTAACGCGGATGAGTTTTCTTACGATAATAGATCGTATGTCAGGTATCGAGATGTCGCCTTATGAGATCCTTGAGGGAAGACAATGTCGATCTCCCTTATGTTAGGATGAAGTTGTAGAGCGCAAGATGCTCGGACCCGCAGTAGTCCAAAGGACCAGTCATGTAATAGATCTAATCAGAGGACGGCTGGTAGTAGCCCAAGATGGACATAAGAAGTATGCTGATTTGACAATGAAAGGACAAAGAGAATGAAGGAGGGAACCTTGTATTGTTAAAAGTATTCCCTTAAAAAGGAATTGATGAGGGTTGGAAAGAAAGGAAAGTTTAAGTCCACAAATTGTTGGACCGTTGAATATATTAAGACGTATTGGGAAGTTAGCATATGAGTTATCCCTACCCCCGAACATGTAGCAAGTCATAACATATTTCACGTATCAATGTTAAGGAAGTGTAATTCGGATGCCAGATAAATAGGGGCATATGAGCGCATAGACATGCAACCAGACGTAACCTATATGGAGCAACCAGAAAGGGTTATAGACTGAGAAAGGGACAAGTGCTTAGGAGAAGAGTTATCAAACTAGTCAGAGTTTGATGGTAGAACCACAATGTGGGAAAATTACGTAAGAGTTAGAAAGTGCAATGCTAAGAAAGTATCCCTACTCATTTTCTATCTGATTCCGGGACAGAATCCTTTTAAGGAAGGGAGACTGTAATAACCCCCAAATTTTGGAATTTTTGAAACCCTTATGAATAGTGTTTTGCTGATTAAGAAAAATTTTTCATGCCACACTATGTAGGGGTTCTTTTATTGATCTTCTGAGATATTATAAGTACTCTATGTGGTATATAAGTGTATGTAAAGATCGTCAGAATCCAAATCCGAACACTTTGATTTTTTCCCGAAAATCCACTAGATACGGAAATAATTGAGTATAAGGTAACAGGATAAAAAAGGATTTAAGGATTATAAGAGAGGATCATAAAAGGATTATAATGTATTGAGAAAGGTTAAGGAAACCCAAGTAATAAGATCCCGGGTATGATCCCTCAAACGAGAAACGAGAACGAAAGTTAAGCGAACCGTATAACAGATCAGCGGTCATTAGGCAAACAATTAGGAGTTAATCAAGGAGGTTAGGGATGATGATGTCATAAAACCAATAAGAAGAGGGCAAGTAAGGGGTAATGACATAGCAAAGGTGACATAAGCATGACATAGGGGGGGGAGGAGGTGTGGTTAGTTTTTAACCACACAATTTTCAAGGTTAATAAGGTAATTAACCAAAATCAAATCAAAAGCAACCAAGCTAAGCTAAACAAATCACAAACACAAAAATCATTTCCTTTCTTCTTCAACATTTGCTTTCGGCTTTTCTTCATTTCAAGAAGAAGAAATTTCAAAGTTCAAGTTCCAAGCTTCCTTAATTAGTAAGGTAATTATCTAGTACTCCTTATGCATAGATATAGCTATCCTATAAGTTTGAGCTCCAAAATCATTCACAATCTCTTCCAAGAAATCAATGAAGAAGATAATAAATAGTTATTTCAAGATTTTTAACTTGATTTTTCTTGTTTTTCCTTTAAGATCCAAGCATCCCTAAGACATCTCAAGGCTTCTTAAGGCTTCCTAGCTACTCACATCACTTCAAGGAAGGTATAACATCTCCAAACCCTAGCTTTACTTTGTATTAGGATGATTTTGATTGTTATGGTAAAAGAGTAGCTTGATGCTTGCATGTTTAGAGTTTGGGTTGGAGTTGTAGTAAATTGGATGTTGAAATCTTATTGATTAGTTAAAGGACTTAAGTATAGTTTTAAATTCATGTTTGAGAATAACATAAATTGGAGAACTTGAGGTGTTGGGGCTGTTGTAGTAGGGTATGGATGGATTTTGGTTGTATGAATGAATTGGGGTTGATTGGTTGTTGAATTGGAGTGTTTTAAATTTGGGTAATCGCGTAAACATAGCCGTCGTAATGTCCGATTTACTTTAGGCTGTTTTTGTTCTTAACATTAGGACCCGTGAACTCACTGTTAGGTTTTGACCATTCCCATGATTAGATAGTTCATGTTACGAGCTTCGTTTTGATATGTGGTTCGTTTGATTCCGATGTACGGTGCTGATCAGGCAAAGATACCAATAAGTAACCTTTTCTACTGTAGATGGATGAATTCCTCGCCGGTCATCACCCTGGCCGCATTCGGACCTCGCGCTAGACCGTTACCCGGCCACTCACGCGTGGATGGACTGTCATCCAGCCTCTTACACCTTCATAGACCGTACCCCGGCCTGTCGCTTATGCCGACTCAATCAGATGGACTTACTTCCCGAACATTGGGCAAGTAATCAAATTGTTGTCTGAAAACAGCAACCACGTTGCGAATATAAAATACACCACATAGCCGGATCCCTCAGGTTTTTAGCGAGTATTTAAATCCCCTTGAAAGGAAGATCTTAAATATAAAAATGAGTTTTGGGATCCGCTCTAACTTTTAGAAATCATTTTGAAGACTCGAAAACATTTTTAAGAATGTTTGGAGTAATGCCGATTTAATAAAATAAATCAGTCCCAATATATTAGAAAATATCTGAATATTATTATTTAAATAATATTCCCATAAGGATAATCTCTATATATATAACTTGAAGTAGAAGTTGTAAAACTTATACTTGAAATGAGTATTAAATAACCAAAGATATACTTATACGAAAGTACTATCTTTATTTGAATAATCAAAAATAAGTTTGATTATCGACGCCTTATTCTTTAATAAAATAAAGAATATATTTCAGTAAATAATCGGAGTCATAGGTCCTCAAATGAATATTCAAATAATATTCAATAAATAATATAAAGTGAGTCATAAGTCCTCGAATGAATATTCAAGTAATATTCATTAAATAATATAAAGTTATCGAATAAACCTTATTCGATTAATAGTTTTTAAAAACCATATCAATATATATATATAAATATATATATATATATATATATATCATATACTCGGGAACATTTACTCCCGGTTTTAGAAAAGGGTTCACCTTTGGGTCCCCTATACTCAGGGTATACGCAACTACTGCTTATCTCTAGCATAAAGATAAGCATTTGAACCTATATTAGTTGCATAATATATATACTCAGGGTATATATATTATGCAACTAATAAGCATTTGAACCAACAGATATATAAATCAAGAATACGAAACATCATGCATATATACCATATCACATGCTCCAATATATCGCAAGAATTTGCTAATAACAAATATGCATTTATCACAAGATCATGCATATACACATATACATCACAACAACAGTTATACGGGTAGAAAACTTGCCTGAGCGACTGGGGGTTATAAATGGCTTGGGACGAGTCTGGTAACCTATAAACAACATATAAGTTGGAATTAAACCAAAGTCACTTGTAAATCTATACTTTAACCAATTTAGACTCTAACGCTCGCTTTGCGCTTAATGATTCTCTTAAGTCGCTCGAGTACCCTCGGCTCCACCATTTTTAATAAATTAACCATTACGAGTTTTAAGGAGATTCTTTCGCGAGTTACCAACTGCCTAACACACTTTACATAAATGTTTCATACTCCAATTAGCCCTTTTAGGTCTTTAACCTATGTTTCAAAGTAAGGCGAGGGGTAATGATACGTTCGAAATGTCGTTACTTAAAACGGCCGTGTTTATGCCAAGGTTTTCTCCTTTCCAAATTCATTGGATATTACAACTCTGTTTATAATTTTCATAACAGAGGTTTTCAAGGAGTGTATGAAATGTATATATATATATAGGTGTATATATATATCGGGACTTAGTGAAGTATCTCGTAACTTCGTTATTTATAATGATGTTCAAAGATTGAATCTATTCAAATCTTGTCTTGTAGTCTCATCTATGTGATGAACTTTTGAAACTAATTATAACTTGAACGGTGGTAGTTCAAGTAGTATTTGGAAAGATATAAGTATATTGGAGTATCTTGTATCTTGTAACTTCATCTTTTAAACTTATATCTAGCAAATGATTATCTTATGCATGTCAAAGATTTTCAGAAAAACGTTGAGACAAGGTTAGATATATGAGATCACCTTGCAACGATAGTTTTATACAGTTATAAACTGGAACTCTGTGTATATTATGCATGAAAGAGGACTTCCAAGATTTTGAAAAGTATATATGTATATATACTGAATATTTTGCGACTTCATCGCATTAAGATATCAAACTTGGTCCATTTCTTTTGACCAAGACTTTCATGAGTACTATGAGAAGGCTCATATATTGTTAAACAGTATACATATTATTTTGGTGGGCTTGCTGCTCACCCTTGCTTTCTTCTTTCATCACACAACAACATATAGGAAAGATGAACATGACCAAGCTCCCAATTCGCGAGCAGATAGGAAACGTTCCGCAGTTTCCTATAGGCATTGATGTCGCTGTAGCTGAGGTAGGAACTACCAATAGGCTAGGCTTTCAACTTTTGATGTACCAGACTTATGTATCTTTATCAATTGTAATAATTGTAATAACCCCAATTTTTGAGAAATTTTGAAACCCTTATGAATAGTGTTTTTGCTGAACGAGAAAACTTTTCATGCCACACTATGTAGGGGTTCTGATATGGATATTCTGAGATTTTATTAGTACTTTATATGGGATATAAGTGTATGTAAAGATCGTCAGAATCCAAATCCGAACACTTTAGTTTTTCCCGGAAATCCACAAGATACGGAGAGATTTGAGTATAAGGTAACAGGATAAAAAGGATTTAAATTAAAGGATTATAATAGAGGATCATAAAAAGGAATATAATGTATTGAGAAAGGTTAAGGGAACCTAAGTAATAAGATCCCGGGTATGATCCTTCAAACGAGAAACGAGAACGAAAGTTAAGCGAACCGTATAACAGATCAGCGGTCATTAGGCAAACAATTAGAAGCTAATCAAAGGGATTAGTGGGGGATGATGTCATCCAACCAATAGAAAGAGGACAAAGGAGGGGTGATGACATCACAAAGTGATGCAAGCATGACATAAGAGGGAAGGAAATGTGGTGGAATATTAACCACACAAAGTCAAGGTTACAAAGGGAATTAACCAAAAAAACAAGACAAAAAGCAACCAACCAAGCAAAACAAATCACAAAACACCAAACCTTCCATTTCTTCATGAAGCTCTCGGCTTCTTTCTTAAGAAATGGGAAGTCCAAGCTCCTCCACTTGCTATTTTACAAGGTAATTATCCTAGCTTCTCCTAGTTAAGTTACATACTTCCTAGAAATCTTAGCTTCAAAATCCTTTCCTAGCATTTCCTATAAATCATTCAAGAAGATGGTGAATAGTACTTTCTTGAAATTAATTTTTGTGTTCTTGATTTCTTTGAAAGAACAAGCTTGTAGGAGGTTAGATTAAGGCTTCCATGGGCATTCCAAGGACCTTTCATGGATTAAAAGCTTCAAGGAAGGTATAACTCTTCATGGTCTTAGTTTTAAGTTTTGTTGTTTAGATTTCCTAATGTTTAGATGATGGGTTAGTGTAATGGGTGTGTAATCATGTTTAGAGCTTGTTATGAGTAGTTTAGTTGGTGAGAGGCATGATTATTGTGTGTTTAGAGATTGGTTGATTTTGTGATATTTTTGGAGTTGGAAATCTTGGTTATTAGTTAATGAACTTAAGTAAACTCTTAGTTCATAATTGAGAAATAAGTATGAATTGGAAATATTGAATTGTTGGGGCTGTTGTAGTATGGTATGGATGGATGTTGGTTGTATGAATGATATGTGGTTGAATTGTGGTTGTTTTGAATTGGTTTAAAATTGGGAAATCGCGTAAACATAGCCGTCGTAATGTCCGATTTACTTTAGACTGCTTTTGTTCATAACATTAGGACCCGAGAACCCCCTGCTAGAATATGACCACTGCCATGTTTAGATAGCTCATGTTACGAGCTTCGTGTTGATATGTAGTTCGTTCGATTCCGATGCACGGTTTAGGAGAAACGACCGTTTCAAGTAACGGCGTTTCGTGAACGAAACTTTTCCCCTCGCCTTACTTTGAAACATAGGTTAAAGACCAAAAAGGGTTAATTAATGTATGAAACATTTATGGTAAGTGTGCTAGGCAGTTAGTAAGACACTCGCGAAGGAATCGCCTTAAAACTCGTAAAGGTTAAATTATTAAAAATGGTGGAGCCGAGGGTACCCGAGTGACTTAAGCGAATCAGTGAGCGCAAAACAAGCGTTAGAGTCTAAGTTAGTTAAAGTATAGATTTACAAGTGACTTTGGTTTAATTCCAACTTACTTGTTGTTTATAGGTTATCAGACTCGTCCCGAGCCTTTCTCACCCCCAAGTCGCTCAGGCAAGTATTCTATCCGTTATACTGTTGTTGTGATGAATATATGTATATGCATTATCTTGTGATAGATGCATGTTTATATTAGCAAATGTTGCGATATATTGAAGCATGCTGATATGGTATATATATGCATGCTTGTTTCGTATTCTTGCCATATATGTCTGTTGGTTCAGTTGTTAATACCTATGCTAGAGGATAGCGGTATCTTGCATATACCCTTAGTATAGGGACCCAAAGGTGAAAATATTTTCTAAAACCGGGAGTCGAGGATCCCGAGTAGATTTTGTATATATATGGATATGGATATATATATATATATTTATATATATATATATATGGTCATAGTTTTCAAAACTATTAATCGAATAAGGTTTATTCGATAACTTTAACTTTATTTATTTATTTGAATATTATTTTGAATATTATTCGAGGGCTTATGACTCTTTTATATATTATTATTGAATATTATTTGAATATTCATTCGAGGGCTTATGACTCAGTTTATATTATTTATTGAATATTATTTGAATATTCATTCGAGGGCTTATGACTCAGTTTATATTATTTAATGAATATTATTCGAATATTCATTCGAGGGCTTATGACTCAGTTTATATTATTTAATGAATATTATTTGAATATTCATTCGAGGGCTTATGACTCAGTTTATATTATTTAATGAATATTATTTGAATATTCATTTGAGGATCTATAACTCCGATTATTTGCTGAAATATATTCTTTATTTTATTAAAGAATAAGGTGTTAATAATCAAACTTATTTTCGATTATTCAAATAAAGATAATACTTTCATATAAGTATATCTTTGGTTATTTAATACTCGTTTCAAGTATAAGTTTTAATACTTCTACTTCAATTATTTTTATAAAGATTATTCTTTATGGGAATATTATTTAAATAATAATATTCAGATATTTTCTAATATATGGGGACTGATTTACTTCATTAAATCAGCTTTACTCCAAACACTCTTTAAAGTGTTTTCGAGTCTTCAAAATGATTTTTAAAAGTCAGAGTGGATCCCAAAACTCTTTTTTTTATATTTAAGATCTTCCTTTTAAGGGGATTTAAATACTCGCTCAAAACCTGGGGAATCCGGCTCTGTGGTGTATTTTATATTCGCAACGAGGCTGCTGTTTTGAGAAAACAATTTGATTACTTGCCCAATGTTCGGGAAGTAAGTCCATTTGATTGAGTCGGCATAAGCGACAGGCCGGGGTACGGTCTATTATTGTGTAAGTGGCTGGGTGGCAGTCCATCAACGCGTGAGGGGCCGGGTAACGGTCTAGCGCGAGGTCCTAATGCGGCCAGGGTGATGACCGGTGAGGAATTCATCCATCTACAGTAGAAAAGGTTACTTATTGGTATCTTTGCCTGATCAGCAAGATATCTGGTTTATGCCAAAATTCTTTTCCTTTCCAAAATTCATTGGATGTTTCAAACTCTGTTCATACTTTACATAACAGAGGTTCCAGGAAATGTTTTAGAGATATATATATGTGGATATATATATATCGGGACGAAATAAAGTATCTCATAACTTTTTCATTCAACAATATTTCAAAGATTGAATCTATTCAAGTCTCAACTTGTGGTCTCATCTATGGGATGTTTTCTTAAAACTTATAATACTTTAAACGGTGGTAGTTCAAGTAGCTTTATAAATGATATAAGTGTGGTGAAGTATTGGTAACTTCATTCCTTCCTTTTATTTATATCTAGTAAGTAATTATCTTACTCAAGATGGAGATTCTATTAAGTATCCATTTAGATACTTATACTATTGTTATCACTATGTATATTATCTTGCGAGCTGTAAGGCTCACTCTTGCTTTATTTCTTCATCACACAACAACAGTTAGGAGAGATGGCCAGACTCCAGCAGACCCAGCGCAAGCGCGTGGGAAGCGTCCCGCGTCTTCCCGTTGATGTTGTAGCTGCTATAGCTGCAGAGGTAGATCTATTGTAGATCAGACCATCTACTTTTGAGAATCAATTATGTATAATTATAACTTGTGGATATAATGGCAATTAACTGTAAATTTATCAAGTAATCATTTTGGGTTGTAATAACTTTTAAATTGTGGATTCAAAGACTTGTACTTATTTAAATTTCATCTCTGAGACTATAACGGGTTATGGTGTGTGTTAGTGTGGGGTCACAGCATAAGGTTATTTATTATTAATTAAGTGAAATGATATTGTGGAAAGAAAGACCGTGACGACCCGGATCCCCGACCCCGGATCTGGGGGTGTTACAGAAATGGTATCAGAGCTAAGTGTTATAAACCTCAGAGATGATGGGACGTTAAGATAATAAGTTAACTAAGATAATAAGAACTCTTGCCAAGTTCATAGTCGGGCTACCTAACGTAGTACTGACAGTTAAAACCCTTATGGGAACCCTTATAAATATCGTGATAGGAGCGTAGTTCGTTATCGTATATGGTAGCGGGACTCCGAACCCTGAGGTTGAGGAGCAACATCGCGATGATATTTTATTACTAATTGGAGATCGGATTGTGGATCCGATAGAGTGTCCTAATGCAGGACCGGATGATGTTGATATTGAGGATGTTGTCCTAGTAGGGATAGTTGTTGAGGAGGATCCCATGGAGGATCCTGACAAGATTGGATAAAGGACCACTGATGAATTGATGACCATGGTTAGGTCGACTACCAGAGGTAGGATTGGCCGGTCACTACCGGAGGTTCGTTCAAGTTGTAAAGATAGTAGCCCCTTTAACGCGGCTTACTCGTAAGACTGAGAAGTTCGAATGGACAGAGAAATGCGAGAACAGCTTTCAAGAACTGAAGCAGAGGTTGGTGATGGCCCCTATGCTGGCATTGCCGGATGGAAAAGGAGATTTTGTGAAGTGTAGTGACGCTTCACACAAGGGCTTAGGGTGCGTGCTTATGCAGCACGGTAAGGTAATCGCGTACATGTCAAGACAATTAAGGTAATATGAAATTCGATATCCCCGCCCATGAGCTTAGGCTCGTGGCAATAGTTTTACCCTAAAGATTGGAGGCACTACTTGTATGGAGAGAAGTGCGAGAATTACCTAAGCCATAAGTGCTCTAGTACATTTTCACGTAGAAAGAGCTCAACATATGCCAGAGGAGGCAGTTAGAGCTAATCAAGAATAATGATTGGGAGATTCTTTATCATTCGGGGAAAGCCAATGTGGTGGCTGATGCCCTTAGTAAAAAGGAGAGACTCAAGATGATAATGTCTTTGGGAGAGTTTATAAGAGGTTTTGGAAATAGTAGTGAAGGTAACCGGAGCCGGTACCGAAAAGCTGTTTGAGATTGCAATAGAGACCGAATTATTGGAAAAGAGCATACGATGCCAGATAAAGGTGATGAATGAAGGCAGAGAGCCAACAAATAAATATGAGATTAATACCGAGAAAGATGATAAGGGAATAATGAGGTATTCCTATAGAATTTGGGTTCCGAAAAGTTCAAGAGCGTAAGGATGAGAACTTAGATGAGAGCCATAGTTGGAGGAATAAGATTTAGAGCAAACCCTGAACGTGATAGTCAGGGAGGTCGCCATCAAGATAGAAGGAACCCATGACATAATGGAGTGGAAAATGAGGATTTTAAAAAAAAATGACCCCAATTATGGGGAGTAGGATGAAACATTTCATACTAAGGAAACAGAAAGTCGAGTAAGGAAAGGAGACCCGAGACGGTACTCCTATATGGCAATTCATGGACCTGTCTAGACAGAACTTAGACTATTATCCCCAGCCACCACCTTGAGGAAACAATGCGGTAGGAAATTCTTTCATGACCTTTAAGTCGCTAAGCTCTCAGAGTTTCATGGAACAAGCTGACCCAGCCGAGGCAAGAGCCTGGCTAAAGGAAATATAGGAATCATTTGAGATTCTAAATGATTGACGAATCTCAAAAGGACTGTTTTTGTCACTTACCCTCCCAAGAGAGAGACCACCCGTTGGTGAAAGACCAAGAAAGGCACGGAGCCAGAGGTTAGAATAAAACTGATTTAAGTCCAGTCAATTGTTTTCGGGAAAGTAATTCCCAAAGATAAGGAGATAGTGTAAAAGCTTTAGAGCCAGAACAAAGGCAGACAAGTATGATAAATTATGAATCTAAGTTGTAAAAGTTGTCAAGATTCGTTCTGAGGACACGAATCCAGAATGACGGGATGTTTGAAATCAATGCTTATATTATGATTGGTTTGTGAAATAACGATAAGAGAAAGGAAAATAAAAAGAAACTGAAGTGGAAAGGAATATAAAGGCAATAGAGTTTGAGGAATGATAAAGGAATTGGGTATGAGGAAACCCTAAAGACTCTAGCAATAGAAATAGAAAAGTATGTAATCGTCAGGATGAGGGTGATTCACCATGAGTTAAAATTGCTGGGTGAAGGCATAAGAGATACATATATTGTACCCCCTTTAAGTTGGGAGGATTCGAGGAAACCTTGAGATAGTTCGAAGGATAAATATTGAGACACGGATAGACTGAGGAGACAAGAAAGTAAGAAATCAGGAAAAATTGGATGAAGGAAGTGACCTTCAATAATGTGAAATGTAAGACCGGTGGCTCGATACCCAGAAAGGGAGACGCCAGGTATGAGGGATATCCCAACATTGAGATGACTGTTGAGATAAACAACAAAAGTAAATAAGGAATTGTTAAGAAGAGGTTCACGTTGAACATGACCAATATCTTCCAGAACATCCATGTTATCATTACCAAATCAGGAAAGAAAAGCGGATGACCGTTGTTATCTTTTGGAGGCCATATGGATTGACCTCAATTTGAATAAGGATGCTATTATGAAGTTAGGTATAGACTATCGAGGTGGGAATGATGAATAAGATAATCTATCAAGGATATATGACTTGATTTATCCATGGAAGGATGCATGTACCTTTTAAAGGTGGAATTAAGGATAGAACATTGGTAACTTAAAATGAATCCTAGGGGACTGCATAAAGGTTGGCATGTCACCCTTAATAGGGACAGTATGAGTTTTGACAGTATGATTG
This sequence comes from Apium graveolens, assembly GCF_009905375.1. Taxonomy (NCBI): domain Eukaryota; kingdom Viridiplantae; phylum Streptophyta; class Magnoliopsida; order Apiales; family Apiaceae; genus Apium; species Apium graveolens. The sequence goes on from NC_133654.1 coordinate 172,397,934, forward strand.
TGAAAGCATTAAGGTAATAATAACCTTTAAGAATCAGTGGAGAAATTTTTTTCAAAAGTATATAGACAATGATTCTAGTATTAGTATATGGTATTTTGATATGCCCTGTATCTAGGGAATACAGGAGGAACGATTCAAGGATAACCTTAGAGGTTTTATAAGGAAAAAGGTAATATTCAAAATTCTCAAGAATAGAAATGTGGATAAAGGAAATATGACGTAATTATAATGATGCCAAGTGGGGCACGTGTTAAACCACGAGAAAGTATGGATCGAACCAGTAATGGTTGAAATTGTTCAGGGCAATTAGGACTTAAGAAAAAAAAAATGTTCTAAGTATGATTGAGAGTCAGTCTTGACAGTGATTAGCCTCTAAAGACTGAGGCAATAACTTATGGAAAAATGGTGATATTTTTTTTTTCTTTTTCCCATCTGATTTTAAGGAAAACATCTTCACTCAAGCAGTGATCGGAAATAAGGTAGAAAATTTATTTGGAGGTGGTTAAAATGACATTGACTGTAAGAAAATTTTACTATCAGGAAAGGCCAAAGAGGTGGCCGACACTTTAAAGGTAAGAGGATAATTATAGGCGCGTGTGCCAAAAGAATACAGTGATGATGGTTAAAAATTTGAAGGTTGAATTATGGTTTGGAAGATTGACATTCCTTCTGATGACTGTGCAATATCCAACCGTAATAGTAGTTGGTAAAGGTTTAATTCGTGTAATCGCCATGAACGGGCTATCTATCTTAGAAGGTCCTATCTTGAGATAAGCCAGAACCATGTTTCAAAAAGGACTAGATGAACCCTTGAGTTAATTCTTCTATTTAGGGCGTATGATTAAGAATGGTATTAACCTGCTATCGTTGCTTTGATTGAAACTCTTCTGCAATTTTATCTGCTTCATGTCATGTATGTATGTCAGGATCAGGAGTGTTCTTCATGAATCATGAATGGTGATTATGTTACCTCCTTAGAAGGATTTGATACGACATGTATGGACTCCGTATGGTTAGCTATTAAAACTTCATGGAAAACGAATGACTACAGTAGGTCAACGGTGGGCCATAGTAATGTAGGAATGATTCTGAGAGTAATGAGCTGATTACTTACAACCGTGAGAGTTGTATTGGAATGGATGTTGAGAGTAAGTACCACTAATCGGGTCGTGGTGGTGTATAAGTTATCATTGATAGACTAATTAAGTCAATTATCTACCTATGATATATTTATTCCTTCTTATCGATAAAGAGTAGTATTACCCATACGAAGAAGGTTGCGGTATAGAAATGGATTCTAGTAACGATGAGGTCTAGAATGAGATCCCAGATTCGATTTTCGATATCGAGGGAGTTTCAAAGGTGATTGTGTATAAGCTCGAGGAAGAGCATGGGTCCATAGAATGATGGACGGAATAGAAATATTTAGGCATGGGAAATACGATGCTATAATACTTGATGCTGATATAAATACGTTTATGTTTTGTTCTCCTATGACAAACCTCTATAATTCAGAGGTAGGTTCCAAGCCAGATATTTTGTGGCAGTATATATTTTTTTTTATATATATACAATTCTCTTCAGTTCGTTCTTTTCTCTTCTCTTCTTTTCATTTCATGTAATCTGAGAAGAACAACCCTTCCAGAAGGGGAGGTATTGCCGAATGACTATCTATCTGTGTGATAGAAGCCTAGTAGGATACCATCTATTGTTTAATTGCTTGTCAAGTACTAAAGGCTGGCCACCTTCTGTACTAACTATACAATATAACAAGTGTTCATGATCATAGTGATCTCTCAACAAATTCCTTTACTTCTATTTGATTGATCAAATTTTGGAAAATAGAAACAACTGAAAAAGGAGTAATAAAGTAGTGGTAGTATGCGGAATGGAAACACATTCGTGATACTAAGGTTGTCGTGGTCATTAAAAGGTTATAGAACGCTAACGAGCAAAAGTATAACTAGTATAATATTAGGAACGGAAGGTTGTAGCGATTACGAACTGGAAAAGAATGGGTATTGAGAAGCAAAAGTTCTAATGCTAAAAGCTATAATGAGAGTCTGTGCAATAGACTTGAAAGAATTTGGAATGATCATTTAACGCGGATTAAGTTATCTTACGACAATAGATCATATGTCAGTATTGAGGTATCGCCTTATGAGATCCTTGAGGGAAGACAATGTCGATCTCCCTTATATTAGGATGAAGTTGTAGAGCGCAAGATGCTCGGACCCGCAGTAGTCCAAAGGACCAAGGATATGATAGATCTAATCAGAGGACGACTGGTAGTAGCCCAAGATGGACATGATAAGTATGTTGATTTGACACGGAAGGATAAAGAGTATAAAATAGGGGACCTAGTAATGATATAGGTATCCCTTGGAAAGGATTGATGAGGTTCGGAAAGAAAGGAAAGCTAAGTCTACAATTCGTTGGACCCTTGGATATATTAAGACGTTTGGGAAGTTAGCATATGAGCTAGCCCTAACCCCGAACATGTAGCAGGTCGTAACGTGTTTCATGTATCAATGTTAAGGAAGTGTAATTCAGATGCCAGATAAATAGAGGCATATGAGCGCATAGATATGCAACCCGACGTAACCTATATGGAGCAACCAGAAAGGGTTATAGATCGAAAAGGGACAAGTGCTTAGGAGAAGGGTTATCAAACTAGTCAGAGTTTGATGGTAGAACCACAATGTGGGAAAATTGACTAGAGAGTTAGAAGGCACAATGCTAAGAAAGTATCCCCATTTGTTTTCTATCTGATTCCGGGACGGAATCCTTTTAAGGAGGGGAGACTGTAATAACCCCAATTTTTGAGAAATTTTGAAACCCTTATGAATAGTGTTTTTGCTGAACGAGAAAACTTTTCATGCCACACTATGTAGGGGTTCTGATATGGATATTCTGAGATTTTATTAGTACTTTATATGGGATATAAGTGTATGTAAAGATCGTCAGAATCCAAATCCGAACACTTTAGTTTTTCCCGGAAATCCACAAGATACGGAGAGATTTGAGTATAAGGTAACAGGATAAAAAGGATTTAAATTAAAGGATTATAATAGAGGATCATAAAAAGGAATATAATGTATTGAGAAAGGTTAAGGGAACCTAAGTAATAAGATCCCGGGTATGATCCTTCAAACGAGAAACGAGAACGAAAGTTAAGCGAACCGTATAACAGATCAGCGGTCATTAGGCAAACAATTAGAAGCTAATCAAAGGGATTAGTGGGGGATGATGTCATCCAACCAATAGAAAGAGGACAAAGGAGGGGTGATGACATCACAAAGTGATGCAAGCATGACATAAGAGGGAAGGAAATGTGGTGGAATATTAACCACACAAAGTCAAGGTTACAAAGGGAATTAACCAAAAAAACAAGACAAAAAGCAACCAACCAAGCAAAACAAATCACAAAACACCAAACCTTCCATTTCTTCATGAAGCTCTCGGCTTCTTTCTTAAGAAATGGGAAGTCCAAGCTCCTCCACTTGCTATTTTACAAGGTAATTATCCTAGCTTCTCCTAGTTAAGTTACATACTTCCTAGAAATCTTAGCTTCAAAATCCTTTCCTAGCATTTCCTATAAATCATTCAAGAAGATGGTGAATAGTACTTTCTTGAAATTAATTTTTGTGTTCTTGATTTCTTTGAAAGAACAAGCTTGTAGGAGGTTAGATTAAGGCTTCCATGGGCATTCCAAGGACCTTTCATGGGTTAAAAGCTTCAAGGAAGGTATAACTCTTCATGGTCTTAGTTTTAAGTTTTGTTGTTTAGATTTCCTAATGTTTAGATGATGGGTTAGTGTAATGGGTGTGTAATCATGTTTAGAGCTTGTTATGAGTAGTTTAGTTGGTGAGAGGCATGATTATTGTGTGTTTAGAGATTGGTTGATTTTGTGATATTTTTGGAGTTGGAAATCTTGGTTATTAGTTAATGAACTTAAGTAAACTCTTAGTTCATAATTGAGAAATAAGTATGAATTGGAAATATTGAATTGTTGGGGCTGTTGTAGTATGGTATGGATGGATGTTGGTTGTATGAATGATATGTGGTTGAATTGTGGTTGTTTTGAATTGGTTTAAAATTGGGAAATCGCGTAAACATAGCCGTCGTAATGTCCGATTTACTTTAGACTGCTTTTGTTCATAACATTAGGACCCGAGAACCCCCTGCTAGAATATGACCACTGCCATGTTTAGATAGCTCATGTTACGAGCTTCGTTTTGATATGTAGTTTGTTCGATTCCGATGCACGGTTTAGGAGAAACGACCGTTTCAAGTAACGGCGTTTCGTGAACGAAACTTTTCCCCTCGCCTTACTTTGAAACATAGGTTAAAGACCAAAAAGGGTTAATTAATGTATGAAACATTTATGGTAAGTGTGCTAGGCAGTTAGTAAGACACTCGCGAAGGAATCGCCTTAAAACTCGTAAAGGTTAAATTATTAAAAATGGTGGAGCCGAGGGTACCCGAGTGACTTAAGCGAATCAGTGAGCGCAAAACAAGCGTTAGAGTCTAAGTTAGTTAAAGTATAGATTTACAAGTGACTTTGGTTTAATTCCAACTTACTTGTTGTTTATAGGTTATCAGACTCGTCCCGAGCCTTTCTCACCCCCAAGTCGCTCAGGCAAGTATTCTATCCGTTATACTGTTGTTGTGATGAATATATGTATATGCATTATCTTGTGATAGATGCATGTTTATATTAGCAAATGTTGCGATATATTGAAGCATGCTGATATGGTATATATATGCATGCTTGTTTCGTATTCTTGCCATATATGTCTGTTGGTTCAGTTGTTAATACCTATGCTAGAGGATAGCGGTATCTTGCATATACCCTTAGTATAGGGACCCAAAGGTGAAAATATTTTCTAAAACCGGGAGTCGAGGATCCCGAGTAGATTTTGTATATATATGGATATGGATATATATATATATATTTATATATATATATATATATGGTCATAGTTTTCAAAACTATTAATCGAATAAGGTTTATTCGATAACTTTAACTTTATTTATTTATTTGAATATTATTTTGAATATTATTCGAGGGCTTATGACTCTTTTATATATTATTATTGAATATTATTTGAATATTCATTCGAGGGCTTATGACTCAGTTTATATTATTTATTGAATATTATTTGAATATTCATTCGAGGGCTTATGACTCAGTTTATATTATTTAATGAATATTATTCGAATATTCATTCGAGGGCTTATGACTCAGTTTATATTATTTAATGAATATTATTTGAATATTCATTCGAGGGCTTATGACTCAGTTTATATTATTTAATGAATATTATTTGAATATTCATTTGAGGATCTATAACTCCGATTATTTGCTGAAATATATTCTTTATTTTATTAAAGAATAAGGTGTTAATAATCAAACTTATTTTCGATTATTCAAATAAAGATAATACTTTCATATAAGTATATCTTTGGTTATTTAATACTCGTTTCAAGTATAAGTTTTAATACTTCTACTTCAATTATTTTTATAAAGATTATTCTTTATGGGAATATTATTTAAATAATAATATTCAGATATTTTCTAATATATGGGGACTGATTTACTTCATTAAATCAGCTTTACTCCAAACACTCTTTAAAGTGTTTTCGAGTCTTCAAAATGATTTTTAAAAGTCAGAGTGGATCCCAAAACTCTTTTTTTTTTTATATTTAAGATCTTCCTTTTAAGGGGATTTAAATACTCGCTCAAAACCTGGGGAATCCGGCTCTGTGGTGTATTTTATATTCGCAACGAGGCTGCTGTTTTGAGAAAACAATTTGATTACTTGCCCAATGTTCGGGAAGTAAGTCCATTTGATTGAGTCGGCATAAGCGACAGGCCGGGGTACGGTCTATTATTGTGTAAGTGGCTGGGTGGCAGTCCATCAACGCGTGAGGGGCCGGGTAACGGTCTAGCGCGAGGTCCTAATGCGGCCAGGGTGATGACCGGTGAGGAATTCATCCATCTACAGTAGAAAAGGTTACTTATTGGTATCTTTGCCTGATCAGCAAGATATCTGGTTTATGCCAAAATTCTTTTCCTTTCCAAAATTCATTGGATGTTTCAAACTCTGTTCATACTTTACATAACAGAGGTTCCAGGAAATGTTTTAGAGATATATATATGTGGATATATATATCGGGACGAAATAAAGTATCTCATAACTTTTTCATTCAACAATATTTCAAAGATTGAATCTATTCAAGTCTCAACTTGTGGTCTCATCTATGGGATGTTTTCTTAAAACTTATAATACTTTAAACGGTGGTAGTTCAAGTAGCTTTATAAATGATATAAGTGTGGTGAAGTATTGGTAACTTCATTCCTTGCTTTTATTTATATCTAGTAAGTAATTATCTTACTCAAGATGGAGATTCTATTAAGTATCCATTTAGATACTTATACTATTGTTATCACTATGTATATTATCTTGCGAGCTGTAAGGCTCACTCTTGCTTTATTTCTTCATCACACAACAACAGTTAGGAGAGATGGCCAGACTCCAGCAGACCCAGCGCAAGCGCGTGGGAAGCGTCCCGCGTCTTCCCGTTGATGTTGTAGCTGCTATAGCTGCAGAGGTAGATCTATTGTAGATCAGACCATCTACTTTTGAGAATCAATTATGTATAATTATAACTTGTGGATATAATGGCAATTAACTGTAAATTTATCAAGTAATCATTTTGGGTTGTAATAACTTTTAAATTGTGGATTCAAAGACTTGTACTTATTTAAATTTCATCTCTGAGACTATAACGGGTTATGGTGTGTGTTAGTGTGGGGTCACAGCATAAGGTTATTTATTATTAATTAAGTGAAGTGATATTGTGGAAAGAAAGACCGTGACGACCCGGATCCCCGACCCCGGATCTGGGGGTGTTACAATAATGGCATATAATTTTGGAATAAAATGACTCGTGTTACTTTTGGATATTCAACTCTGAGACTATAACTTGTGGTGTGTGTGTTTATTTTGGGGTCACAGTACAGAGTAGTTGATTGTTTATTAAGATTGGGTGTTATTAAGGGAAATGGAACTCGTGACAACCCGGATCCCCGACCCCGGATTTGGGGGTGTTACATATTCTCTCCACCATAATGTCCACCATACACCGTAGAATGACATTCGCATAAGATTCCCTCCGTCTCACTATACGGAATGCATCGTCTGATAATCTGGTCAGCTCCCTGTCTAAACAAGAACATCTCATCCCATCGATACCACTTTGCCTCAAGTAAAAACTTCTTCCTTTGAGCATACGAGAGTTCTGGGGGAATAACATTACTCACAAGATAGTTCATAATATCTGAAAACCATGGTTTTTATTCTTGCACCCCAAAAAGGTGCTCATCGGGAAAAGATTCATTGATCAATGTCTTGTCCTTCGAAGTTTTACCTTGATCTTCCAAGCGTGATAGATGATCTGCTACTTGATTTCCTGTACCCTTTTGATCCTTAATTTCTAGCTCAAATTCCTGAATTAAGAGAACCCATCGAATCAAGCGAGGTTTTGAATCTTTCTTCGAGACCAGATATCGAATAACAGCATGATCAGTGTAAACTGTCACTTTTGTCCCAAGCAAATAAGATCGAAATTTCTCAAAACCATAGACAATTGTCAGAAACTCCTTCTCTGTAGTAGTGTAATTCAGCTGAGCACCATTAAGGGTCTTACTAGCATAGTAAACCTCATGGAAAATGTTCTGCTTCCTCTGGCCAAGAACTGCTCTAACTGCATAGTCACTAGCATCACACATCATCTCGAATGGCTCATTCCAATCAGGTGCAGTAATTACAGGTGCTGTAATCAAACTCTTTTTCAAGCTCTCAAAAGAATCTAGACATTCTTCATCGAATTTGAAGGGAACATCCTTTTCCAGCAAATTGCACAAAGAGATTTTGGAGAAATCTTTGATGAATCGCCGATAAAAACCCGCATGACCAAGAAAACTGCGGACTCCTTTAACTGATATTGGCGGAGGAAGATTTTCAAAGACCCCCACCTTGGCCTTATCCACCTCAAGACCCTTGCTAGATACCTTGTGCCCAAGAATGATACCCTGTTGCACCATGAAGTGACATTTTTCCCAGTTAAGCACCAGATTGGTCTCAACGCATCTTTTCAGCAACAAACCAAGATTATGCAAGCATTCGTCATAAGAAGTCCCAAAAATGGAAAAGTCATCCATGAAATCCTCTACATTAGTTCCAATAATATCTGATAAAATGGCCATCATGCATCTCTGAAAAGTAGCAGGTGCACCATAAAGTCCGAAAGAGACTCTACGAAAAGAAAAAGTGCCAAATGGACAAGTAAATGTGGTCTTCTTCTGATCTTTTGGAGCAATGCAAATCTGATTATATCCCGAAAATCCATCCAGAAGACAATAGTACTCATGACCAGCCAACATGTCAAGCATTTGATCAATGAATAGAAGCGGGAAGTGATTCTTCCTGGTGGCTTTATTTAACTTTCGATAATCCATGCAAACTCTCCATCATGTGACTGTCCGAGTAGGGATGAGCTCATTTTTCTCATTAGCTACAACTATAATGCCTCCTTTCTTAGGCACATACTGCACCTGACTCACCCATAAACTGTCAGATATTGGATAATGATTCTCGCATCTAGCCATTTAAGAATTTCCTTCTTCACAACCTCCTTCATGGTAGGATTTAGCCTTCTTTGTTGCTCAACAGTTGGCTTTCTTCCTTCCTCAAGCAGAATTTTATGCATGCAATAAGAAGGGCTGATTCCCTTGATATCTGCTATAGTCCATCCAATTGCTGATTTAAACTCTCTCGGAATTCTCAAAAGCTTATCTTCATCACTTTCTGAAAGGTCAGACGCAATAATAACATGAAAAGTAGACGCATCACCTAAAAATGCATACCTCAACTGATCAGACAGTGGTTTGAGCTGAAGTGTAGGAGTTTCTTCAATAGATGGCTTGAGACGCTTTGGAGAATTTTTTAGCTCTTCCAATCCAAGAGACTCGAATGACAATTCCATCTTCCTCTTCCATGGGAATGCATTCAAATACTGTATTTGCTCTTCCCCTTCTTCATCTTCACTGTCAGAATCCCCCATTAAGGCTCTTTCTAAGGTGTCAGTCTTTAGCAAGTGATGAAGCTCCGAAGTCACTACGGAATCGACCAACTCTACTTTAAAGCACTCCTCTTCATCAGTAGGGAATTTCATTGCCTTGAAGACATTGGACGTGACATCCTGACCCTGAACTCTCATGGTTAGTTCACCATTTTGCACATCGATTAGAGTTCGGCCTGTAGCTAAGAACGGTCTTCCTAAGATAATGGGGATATTCTTATCCTCCTCAACGTCTAGAATGATGAAATCAGTAGGGAAGATTAGTTTATCCAGCTTAACCAATAAATCCTCCATTACTCCTCGCGGATAAGTGATGGAACGATCAGCTAATTGCAAAGACATGTTCATAGGTTTTGGATCAGGTAGTCCATGTTTCTTGAAAACGAACAAGGGCATTAGATTGATGCTAGCTCCCAAGTCACACAAACACTTGTCGAATGACAGATTGCCAATGGTGCAAGGTATCGTGAAGCTTCCTGGATCTTTAAGCTTAAGAGGTAGTTTCTGTTACAGCACAGCACTGCACTCTTCCATTAGAGCAACGGTTTCCACTCCTCAAGTTTTAGCTTCCGGGATAGAATATCCTTCATAAACTTAGCATAGATCGACATCTATTCTAGAGCTTCAGCAAAAGGTATGTTAATGTGTAACTTCTTGAAAACCTCCAAAAACTTAGCAAATTGCTTATCAAACTTCTGCTTTCGAAGTCTTCTACGATATGGAGGAGGTGGGTAGACCTATTTATCCCCTGTATTAACCTCAGGAGATTGCTTTCAACAGCTTTCTTCTTCGGTTCCACCTCGGCATCCTTTTGCACAACTTTTTCAGCTACTATCTCATTTTCTGGAATTGGCAAAGGTGTTGATGCACCAGTATTCTAAACAGAATCTTCTGAGTCTTCATCTTCCTGAATTTGGGAGCTCGTGACCTTTCCATACCTCAATGTGATCGCCTTCAACTTCTCCTTGACTTCCCTCTTGCCTGGATTAGCTTCTGTATCACTAGGAAGAGTTCCTGGTTGACGGTTCAACAAAGAATTAACAATTTGCCCTATTTGATTCTCCAGAAACCGCTTGGCTTTTACACATAACCCTCAACTCCTCCAATTCAAATTTTTCATTAGTAGATTGACTGGCATTTCCATTCCATTATTGTTGAAGTTGGAGTTATTGTCTTCGTGCATACTGTTGTTGAAAACCAGGAGGGTTAAATTGCTTTGCTCCAAACTGCTGATAAGGCTGTTGTACCACATCCTGATTGTTGCTCCAGCTGAAGTTAGGATGGTTGCGGTTGTTAGGATGATAAGTGGCAGGAACTGGTTGTTGCGACCTCTGAAAGTTGCTCACAAACTGAGCCTACTCACTAGATATAACACACTGCTCCGTTTCATGCGCACCTGCACAAAGCTCACAAACACTTATGATCTGATTTACTCCATAATTATCCAAAGAATCCACTTTCATCGTTAATGCCTTTAGCTGAGCAGCTATAGCCATAGTTGTACCCACCTCCAGAACTCCTGCTACCTTGCCTTGAGGTAGTCTCTGAGTTGGGTTATGGTATTTATTAGAAACCATCAATTCAATTAGCTCATAAGCTTCATCATAGCTCTTAGCCCATAATGCTCCACCTGATGCTGCATCGAGCATGGGTCTCGAATGCGCTCCCAAACCATTATAAAAACAATTGATAATCATCTAGTCAGGCATGCCATGATGAGGACACTTTCTAAGCATCTCCTTGTAGCGCTCCCAAGCTTCACATAAAGATTCTCCCAATTATTGCGCAAATTCAGTAAGAGCGTTCCTAATTGCAGTTGTCTTCGCCACAGGGAAGAATTTTTTAAGAAACTTCTGAGTAAGATCCTCCCAAGTAGTGATAGAACATGGTGGTAGAGAATACAACCATCACTTAACTTTATCCCGCAGTGAGAATGGGAAAAGCCTCAGCTTCACTGCATCTTCAAAAACATTGTTGAACTTGAAAGTGTCGCGGATCTCGATGAAATCTCTAATGTGCATGTTGGGATCTTTCGTTGGAAAATCCCCAAGCTGGACTAAATTTTGCACCATTTGAATCCTGTTAGACTTGATTTCAAAAGTATTAGCCGTAATGGCTGATCTGACAATGCTAGATTGAATGTCATTGATCTTTGGTTGAGAATAATCCATCAAGGCCTTCGGATTCACTGCTGGTTCTCCCATTATAATAATCGCTTCTTCTTCAACTTTCTCAACTTCTTCAAAAACTTCTTCAACTACTTCAACATTGATATCAAGCACATAAACTAAATTTAACATCGATATCCCCGACAGCGGTGCCAAAAACTTGTTCGCACTAAAACATACACGAAAATACACGCAAGCGCACGTGATCACAAGTAGTATAAGATATAAGTCAAGTTCATTCCCACATGGACTGGTTTATGTTAATTTCATATTATGCACTTATGCAACAATGTGTGATTATCGTTCAATGCTAAGACAAGTAACAATTTGAGTTTGATTAACTAAGAGATTATACTAAATAACATTAAGTAAGAGAACAAAGATTTAATTACTGGTACGAGAACAAACAAGGGATTCTAACTTCATTAAATACTTCATTCAAAGTTTATATCTTTAACCTTAGCATGTGATGGTGATGATAACTAATCAGATAACACGAAACTAGTATACGCTAACTTTCGTTATACGTATACCCTACTATCAAACATCCACAATTAAGATAGAGTTTGAATAGACACCAATTATGCTTAGTCCCTATATGTCTATAAAGATTGAAAACATAATGGTTTAAGAGCAAGTTATCTATCTTGATTACATAGGGTGAATAAGATGGTTAAAATTACCCACGAATTATGCATGTCAATTCACACATAAACCTATGCTAGCATGGCAAGTAGAGCCGGCTAAACGAGCGAGCCGAGCGTGCCGGGCTGAATTTTTGACGGGCCAGTTTGGTCACCACTTAACTCGTAAATGGCCCGTGAAGATTAACGGTCCGTGTCGAGCCGTGCCGATCAGAGAAAAAATTAACTCGTAAATGACCCGCGATTTAGGCGAATCAAACGGTTAGGTGAGTCAAACGGTCCAGGAGGTGAATTATGCGGTAAAGTTTTTTAAGTAAAGCAAGCAGGTGACCATTTGTTGTTGGATTTGAAGCTGGTGAGAGGACAGGACGAGGTTGCTGTTGGCGCGTGAGAGCAACTCGCGGGTCGAATTATTCGTCTATGCCGAGCGGTCCACAAATTGGTGGGCCCTTGAATTTGCTATTTATTATTTTTTTACAAATGGGTTTTTTTTAAAAAAATTAGTGCCTCTTTTTTATGATAAATAATTCAGGTGCTTTTTCATATTTTATTTGTTCACTTTTTTTTAAAAGTACCAACAAATATATATGACTGATTATTAATTAATAAAATTTATAACATATTATATATATTTAAAAGTTTTTCAAATTAGAAAATTGAAATAACACATTCAAAAAAAGTGTAAGACAGACGAATTAGGCGGGCCGGTTCGAGTTGTGCGTGCCGGTTGAAAACTGTGTGCCGGTTCCGGGCTGGTTCCGGTTCAACACAATCCAGTTCGTGCTCGGATAATTTTAATATACGGTTTGTGCCGAATTATGAACCGGCACGTCACGAGCCGAGTTATATGATTTTTTGCCGAGCCGATTTACGAGCGTGCCGAGTCAAATCGCCCGTTTGGCCGGCTCTAATGGCAAGTTCTAAACCTCTATATTCACTTTCTCTTCAATAGAGATTAACAAACAATCTTAGATGTTAGCTACGCATCAAAGACGAATAAGCACAACCAAACTAGGAAATCATAAATTACCACACACAAAGGAATATAAAATAATTAACTATTAAAATCCATAGATAAATCCATTAGAACCCCATGACAACGATTAGTTCATAATCGAACTCATCGTCACCATGGGTTCCAATGAAAACATGATAATAAATAATATAAGAGTACTGGGGTTTAAAGATAAATCGAAAATAAGCATCCGAATATCAACTATATTGAAGAATATAAAAGTCTTCTTCTCCTTAGCCGTCATGTACTCTCTAGGTCTTTTTATTACTCTCCATTGGCTCCTTCGTATTAAAAACGTCTTTTTATTGATATATATAGGCTTCTGGATGACCTGGGCCCTCAAATTCTTCGATTTCAATTCAAATCAGGATTCTAGGAAAATAACCTGACGTGGCCACCCCAGCCTCCATGTGGGCGCGCGTGACTTCTGATATCTAGCACGGCCGCCCCGCCTTCCGCGCGGGCGCGCCACACTTCTGTACTTTGGCTACATATCTTGTTTTGGCTGCAGTTTAAGCTCCATTCGTCAGAATTTGATGATTCAACAGTCCACGCGAAGCTATTAAGATGTTTTAAAACATGAATATGTCCTAGGCTTCCAATTATAATCTCTTCTCAGCATATTTCTTTGAAAAGCTCATTTATTCATCCAACTAATGCCTGTAATGCAAAAACACAAAAATACATCAAAAATACCAGTAACTTGAGTCCAAAATACCAATAACTTGAGTCTAAAATACCAAATTAAGCTTGTAATGAAGCATTCCAAGTAGATATAAAATCCACTTATCAAACCTCCTGACGAGTAGCTTCCTTTCTGAAATCTGCCAGATGAACCCTTTGACTTGTAGTTGGGCTTTCTTCTGAATCTAACATGACTGAATTTTGAAGCCATGTATGCCATTGTTTTATCCTCTAACTCTTCAAATTCTTTCTGGGTATAGAATTCATTTTCATCTTCCGTCTCACCTTGAGCAATTTCAGCTACGAAAATTTCTTTGATTGTCGAGAAGGGTATAACCTTGACTTCTAAAGTTTTAGGTTCATGAGCAACAATTATAGTGTTTTTTGCAAGTGATGTACTCTTGCTGTCAATAGAACCAGGGCCATATATTATAGCTCTCTGCTTTTGTTCCAATTCATGGGTTCTCAATTTTCCATAAATCACATCCAGTGGCATACTGATAAAGTCAAGTCTTTCTCTAATGGATGTATTTTTTAGTTCAAAGTGAACTGATAGAGTCAGCCTGAACTTCCTGTTAGACTCACACATCAGATAAACTTTCCCTTATAATTTCAGTCGCTCAGCAGTCTTGTATATCTTTCAAAAAGAGAAGACAGTATTTCTCTAGGTTGTATTTTAAACGCTTCATATTGAGTCATCAAGATATCCATTCTGTTTTCCTTGACTTCAGCGATACCTTTCATTAATAGCTCAATGGTTTCCCACATTTCCTTTGTACTATTACCTCCTATGAGCCGATGACTCATATCTTTATCGGTCGATTCAACTATTATGAGTTGAAGGCTTATGTCTAGATTTATCAGCTCCCTGTCAGTATCTTTATATTTCGACGGATGCCTGGGAGTGGATGTAGAAGGAATTCTAGCAACGGTAGTGGTAGTCAATTCAGCAACCACTTCCATCAGAACATATGGAGCATTCAGTAATATCCCAATATATAATGGATTCGAAGCTTTAATAAATAACATCATCTTTTTCTTCCATAGGTTCTAATTTTCTCGATCAAATGGAGGAAACTTGATACTTCCAATTCTTTGGTTGTTCATCATCATGGCGGAATTAAAAATATTTTAGATTCAAAAATTTCAAGATTGAAAATTTTTTGAAAAATAAAAAACTCAAGAACTTGTTTCTTTCTCCGGATCTTGATTTGTACGTCAATCAACAAGCTCTGATACCAATTATTAGTCCCAAAGTATCATAGAAAGGGGGTGAATAAGATACCTACAATCTTTTTTTATTCGTTCCAAGTTCTTTGTTAAATTTACAAAATTAAAATAGACATAAAATAATTCGAGGAATATATTATTTTATTAATATAAACCTTGAGGTTGCTACACTTTAATTAATCAAATTATTAGCTATAATAAATTCTATAGCATAACAGTATGTTTACAAGCTAATGAATTTGGCCTTCAATGAAGCTTCGTAAAATACAGTTGGGAGCTGAGGAAGATATCTGAATGAATTGAATCATTCTTCTTCTCTTTGTGTATACTTTCAAATGTTTGGACATGTGACTTTATTTCAGCCAAGTATCGAATACAATTATTTCTGCATCCAAAGAATTCACCAACTTTTAATTAGCGAGAAGAGGGAATGAAATTATCTTCACTTTCTTGTTAATTGTGCATACAAGGAACAACTAAATCCTTGTTTCTTCCTTTGGTTGCGAGTACAAGGGGTGTCTTTTCCTTAGCCAATTCTCCTCCTGAGTTGCGAGCACAAGGCAAGTGACTGCCTTAGATCTTCAATACTTTGTTGGTCATTCATTGATTCAATCACTGAACCCCAGATCTTCAATACTTCAAATCAATATATTTCATTGACACCGTAAGTCCTTAGACATTTTATTCTTCACGGAGGCTTAAACATATTAATGAATTTCTTTCAATGACCTAGTTATGGACTTAAAGCATTAATTCCTTTTTTTGATTCTTTATATTTATCCAGTCTTCATCTCCGGGGTTCCTGTGCTTCACAATTAATATTATTTATCTATTTATGTTTCATGTTGAGTTATATTTCCTCGGTTACATATTACGTTACATTATGCTTTACAGACAAGTCATTCTACTTGTAAAGAACCGGAGACCTCGACAAGTCAAAAGCCCATGTAGAGAACTTAAGATATCGATAAGTCATTTTACTTATCGATATGTGACATCTTTACACAATAAAAGATATCTCTACAGACAAATTCATAATTCAGAATGAATACAACTTGAAGTTCCAAGATTATCAGTCAACAAACAATTTTATCACTGAACTGGAAAGCCTACAAATGCAGCTTGAAGAATACAAGATCAAGGGCCAAGATGAACTGGACAAATGAGGGCCAAAAAGTAGCTTTAAAAAATGTGTTAGTCTATTTTATTGCAAGTTATGTTAACTGTGCATGTAGATCTATAAAGCATGTCACAGGTCCTTTGTTTAAGATGTAATAAACAGATCTAGAAAATCTTGTAATTCTCTCAAGAAAAATAGTTTAGTTCTTATTTTCAAGAACATGGATTTGTAGCAAGACAAATTTGATTTAATATAAATCAGGTGAGTTTTGGATAATCTACTTGTATGTCTGCATCTAGTATTTTATCACCACAAATTCATACAACTATTTTGTTCCATAAGCCAAAAACTATCACAGTTAATTTAAAATTAAGAAAACACATTCACCACCTCTTTTAATTGCACTTCATACCTAACAAGTGGTATCAGAGCAAAATTTGAAAGTAAACAGATTAGATCTTGGAAGTATAAGTGCACAGAAGATTAGCAGTATCAAGATTCCTATCTTTGACAAAGTAAACTACACCTTATGGAAGAAGAAGATGATGTTGTTCATCAGGATGACCAATCTAATGTATATTGAAATTCTTAAGCATGGACCATGTATTTTTATGATAAGGGTGCCTGTGACGCCCCGAAAACCGGGGTCAGGGATTTAGGAGGCCACGCCATCTTGAATCATATTTAAACACTTATCTTTGCTCAACATTATAAATACTTACGCATCTAAAACCCCATACTTATTAACACACACACACACACACACACACTTATAGGTTATTGTCTTGGAAACGAAAAAATATTACTAGAGTTATTGAATCCGCAAGATGATAGTTATTACAGACCAAAAGTAATAATGTCTTGCCACGGGTGTAACATTTACTTAAGGTTAGACCGGCGGCCAAATATATGTTTCTTCATTACTACCTTACATAAGTCATACTTATATATATGCCGGAATAAACTGAAAACTAATCTTGCTCATAAGGTCTACCTGTTGCACTTTACCAAACAATCTACGGAAAAGCTGGCCATTTTCTACTCGCTTTCGGGCTGTGATCTTTTGGACTGACATCTTGGTTCACTCTTGTGTTGTGTCATTTTAAGAAAACAAGTGTGAGCTATAATGCCAAGCATAATAATTTACAGTATGAAAAGACTGTACAAGAATATTTATATTTGAATCCGTATATGGATATATGTTTAGTTAAAATAATTTTTCTTGGTGATACACACCTCTTTTCAAAAAAATTATTTGATTGACTTATTAGTCTGCAAATATCTTAATGGTAAACCCAACACCTAGGCTCGGGGTAGGGTATTGCATCTCAATTCCAATTGGAAGAACATGACATTCACCGGAGCCCCCGAGATATGATGATTAGTCGTATAACGGTAAATATTTATTATTCTCTACATGTAGAAGGACGACTCCCATACATCTAGTTTCCGCCCTTGCCACATTCGGGAATATTATGTGTGGCCCATACATACTTCACATATTTATATGTGGCACACCAATAATCACTCCAGTACACAAAGTACTAGAGTTTACCCCTCCTTATCCTTTAAGAATCCTATCACATACTTGGAACTTGAATTATATCGAAGTTCCTCAAACGTTTTTCTTGTTGATAGGCACAACTCATCTCATATATGTATATATGGACTTCCGAGAATTTTCGGAGGAAGGACTAAGATAATGTGAGTTGACCGTTGTCAACAGATAAGTATTTAAGGAGGAGTTTCTTTTGACACTATAGTCGAAATATTTAAAATACGTACAAATAATATTTTTCGATGATCCGAAAGTATTAGAATGATTTTCTGGAAACTCGGATAATATTTAAAATAGGTTTTATGATTTTCAAATCATATTAAATCGTTTAGTAAATAGTTAATAATTAAATAATAATTATTAAATAATTAAACCTCGAATAATTCTATTTTTAAAAGATTATTTAAAATAATATACTTCAACTAATTTATGTTTAAATAACTAAATTAATCTTTAATAAATATAAAATAATTGGTTTTAAAGTAAAATAATCGTTGGAGAATACTTCTCCTTTTAAATGAATACCCGAACTAATATTCATCGTTCAGATAATTAAATATAACTTAAGGGAATACAATATTCTCGAGTTAGTCCGGTAATCTTGCCTGGGTGTTTCGAGGTGGAAGGCGCTCTCGAGTTAGTCCAGTAATCTATAATTAAGAACATTATCGTTCTGTTAGCTTCTAATCGTATCTATCGTTACTTGGTAAATACGCAATACTTATAATTAATTTGTAAGACTCTCTTTACCCTCGACATTTTAATAAAGTACGAGTAGTCACTAACTTCATTTTATTTTCACGGTCCTTTATGTCTATTATTCTCGTTTGCTTTTACCACTCGGCTCCTCTCGCGATTCTTAAAGATTTATACTCACGCGGTCTCGGCTTTGATATTTTTATAAAATTGAAAAATCCATATTTTCACTTGAAATTTGTATGAAAGTTAGTATACTTCATTTCTTACTCTCTGTAAAATTTTCATGATTTGTGAATAATTTTAAGTTGTTTATTTATACTTCCAAAGTTTATAATTCGTTGCAGTTTCTGTCGCGTAAATTGTTTTCACTAAAATAGACTTAACGTTTGAACCGTAAATCAAAATCAAGCGATTCATGAACCTAAACGATCCTTACAAGAATCACTAACATTATCAAGTCTTATGTTTCAAGAAAACAAAGTTTACACTTTTTGCATTTCAGTATAAAAGTTAATGTCATAATTCGATCGTTTTATCGTCGTTACATTTACGATCTGTGTATCGTTTTCACTCTAAACTACTAATTATCAACCAAAAATCACCATACCAACATCTAATTACTTAATCATCTCAATAACATCAATTTCTTGAGGCCACAATATTGTGCAAGACATGCCTGTACTTTAACAAGACTAAGCCAAATTGATAACCCTAAGTAAGTTGTATTGTAATCTTAGTTTGCATTTTGTATTATAACATTTAGAGTCTGTAAAAATGTCAAAGGAGTAGATTGGATTCTTTTTCTTTAAACAGTGTCAAGCCTAAGAATTCTATCTGTAAGATGATTAAGAACATTTGTTAGGTCACACACACTGTAGAAGGGGGTTGAATACAGTGTTTATCACAATCAAATCGAATTAAAGAACTCAAGTAACAGAAAATAGATTTTATTCAACACAATAAACTCTGTTACAATATGGAACTATCCTCTCTCAGTGATGAACAAATTATCACGAGAGCTGCTAGGGTTACAAAGAATAATAACTTCGATTATGATAACACATATAGTGTAAACCCTATGTCTGTGTTTATATACTACACAGTTACAAGATAATCTTCTAATTAATATTGAATATGATTATGTATCCTAAAATATATCAATTATATATCTTCTTTTCCAAGTATTCTATTCTTCATAGAATTCCTTCTTCATGCATATCTCTTCTTGCATTTGTCTTGATCTTCTTTCCTTTCAATCAGCCGCCTTCCTTATCTGAAAGTCTCCTTAAGTCCTGATATTATCTCCTGATAAATATCTCCTGATAACTTAAGTTCTGACAACTTAAGTTTTGACTTCAGTATAAGTGCTGATTTCCAGTTAAGTACTGATTTGTTCTGTTAAGTAAGATCTGAAAACTAAACACAAATCATATTAGTCATGACATTATCAAATATATCTAACAATCTCCCCTAACTTGTAAATTAGCATAATATACAAGTTTAACAGATATTTGATGATGTCAAAAACATTAAGTACAAATGCATGAGAATTTGACTAGATAACTACAACTTACAGTCCTTATAGCTTTACCATCTTTAACTTCTGATAACAACTTTAGTCTGTATACACATCAGAATTTATGCAGTTGTAGATCTTTGACTTGGCTTCAATTACTGATCTCTTTGATATCAGGAGTTGTTCTGAGATAGTTCTTTAACAAACATCTCTCAGCATATTTTAGTTCATCAATCATCCTCCTTTTAGCATTCTTCAATTCAACTGTATCTTTACCAATTTGAAAGATAGCAGCCCTGAGATCATTTATTCTAGCTTTTCTTATGTCCTGATCTAGTCTGATCAAATATGCCTTGTCAGACTCAAGATTGAATTCCACAGCCTTATAACCCAAAAAGGTAGTTATAATCTTAGCAGAGTTAGGCTTCATCTTGACAATATCACCCTTGTGATCTCTGTACTTGGGACAGTATGTGCTGTCAGACTTTACAGAATAAAGCTTCTTCTGTATTTGAATTTGAGTCTTCAAATAATTTGCAGCACTATCTGTTAATCTGTTCTTCACTTGAAGTAGGAATAGAACATGTTATAGTTCCTCAAAATACTTCAATGGTATAGCATTCTACCTAATATGGTATACCCTTCCATCTGTCATAAAATATAACAAGATGTGTTCTTTCAAAAATGTATGGTAAACCATCTGTACAGATTCAAGCTGATTCAATCTTTCAGGAGTTGCTCCAACACCTGGTTCACTTAAGGAAGTTGGATCATTGGTAGTGTTGTGTACTCTTCTTTCATCAGAACTACCCAATCCAGATTTATCTCTTGCTTCCTTTCCTATAACAACTCTTGCTTCAAAACTACTTGTTGCAGTCTTCAAAGGTTGAGTCTGTTTAGCTTTGGTGAATCCTGGTAGGAGTAACTTTGAGGGTTTAACATGAGCAATGTCAGAGGTTTCCTTTAACTTATCTTCTGATATCAAGCCAACTTGAGCTATGTCAGAGGTTTCTTGCTTCACTGTCATATCAGAAGTTACTACATCTTGACTCTGAACAACTTGAGCCATGTTAGAGGTTGTTTGAGAAATCTTATTTCAAATTAGAGTAAGATTAGCATCTTCATCAGATATTTCTTCATCTATAGCAGGCTCATAAATCTTCATAGGTTCACCAACTTTTTCTTTGCCCTTGGACCTTGGATCTATCTCCATTTGTGATTTGGTCTTGGTTGCCTCAGGATTTGTCCTTTCTTTTATCACAATGCCTCTAGCCTTAGGAAGTTTCTTTTCAACAACAGAAGCTTTAGATTTGGAGTTGACTTTTTCTAACTTAAGTCTAGCTTCTTCTTCCTTTAGACTGTCAAAGTCCATTCCTGGATTTTCTTTCAGAAATAATTGTCTTGAAATTTCCTCATCAAGTTCCAGATGTTCATCAGAACTTATCCTTTTACCATTATCAGAACTTATTCTTCTCCCACTATCAGAACTTGTTCTTTGACTTGTAGTTCCAGCTTTGCTTGATGAAAAACCTTTACCTTGACCATTACCTCCACCCATTCCAGAGTTTCCCTGGTCATCTTTTTCATCATCCTTTGCTTTCAGTGTCTTAACAGTTTGCATTTGGACTTAATTACTTTCTCCCCCTTTTTGGCATCAGCAGGTAAAAGAAGAGAGACAATCAATTCCACTGAGGATTGGATCTCATTGAGTTGATTTTGATGAGAAGCTTAATTCTTCAGAATTTCATCAATCTGAGCCTGTTGCTTCTCCTGAGTTTTCTCAATGGTGTCAATTTTGTCAAAGGTAGGTTTGAAAAACCTTTTCTTGTCCAGCTTGACAAGCCTATCTTGCTGGTTTAAGGATTCTTGAATCTTGTCTACCTTGGCCTGAGTTACAGATTGTTGACTTTGAAGGTGCCTTATACTTAGTACAGTAACTCTGAGTTGTGTCTTGAAATCATCATTGACTAACATCTCATCAGCTTTAGCCAAGTGCTCAGCAAGTATGTTTGAAGAAGGAACAAAATCAACCTTGTTCCATTCCTTAGTCCACTCCTTTCCTCTAGGAGTTTCACTCCAAGGTATTGGTGCATCCTCTCTAACAAACTTCTTAATTAAATCAGCTTTGTTTGGAGCTTGTTGAGGTGCATGTCCTGATGGACCAGCTGTATCAGCATCTACATGTACAGCAGCTTCACCAGTAAATTCAGCATTAGCATCAGAACTTACAGAATCAGCATCATCAGCATCCTCTGATAAAGGAACAGTATGGGAGGCTATTGAGGCTTCAACGTCATCCTCTAAGTGCTGATCTGCAACTAAGTTCTGATCAACAACCAAACCTTGATGCTCACCTAAAATCTGATTTTTATCATCCAGATTCAGAATTGGTGTAGAAGGAATATCTTCATTAAAATCAGCATCTAGAATTGGTGATGTTGGTGGAGTGATTTGAGCTGGTGGAGCTTCCAAGTATAAAACCTTAGGCACAATCAGGTTATGAATATTGATCTCAGCACTTGTACCTGGGTCTTCAGTATGTACTACATCATTTACTGGAGACACAGGAGGTGTAGATACTCTGTCTTGAGCAGTTTCCTGAATTGGTGACAATGGAGATGTAGAATCAGTAGCTTCAGCAAATTCTGGCTGTTTAGAAGGAAGGGATTCAATCACAATTGGATCCTTTGAGATCAGAGATTCCTGATCTCCTTCCTTAGCTGCTGCTTCCTCATCCTCTGAAACTGACTCAGCTGTGTCCCTGTTAGCTCTTTGTTTCTTGAGTCTCTTTGAAGGTGGAGAGACTTTGGGAGCTTCATCAGAATAAATCGTTCTAAGACTTTTGAGAAGCCTAGAACTCCCAGTTTTAATATCTTTCTGAGAAGTAATCTTCTCGGCTTCTATAACAACAAGTTCTGATATTGGAACCTGTTCCTCACTGTCTGACTCATCTCTCAGAAAAATCCTCCTTCTCTTCTGTTGTGTTTGAGGTACAGTCTTTGTCCTCTTGGGTTTCGAAGATGAAGGCCTCACAGGATGTGCTGATGGTGAAGGTTGAGATGTCTGTGATGGTTTGAAATATGTCCCGATTGAGGGTTGAGTAGGTTGAGGTTGAGAAGATCGAAGTGTAGTTGTGGTATGTTCCGATGGCTGTTGTAACATCCGGGAAATATCGTATAATTATTTATATCAATATATGATTATTATGTGAATATTATATAATTTTTGGTGAATTATCTGATGATTGATAATAATATTTGGATGCTTGTATATATTAAAAAGTGAGTATGTTAATTTTAATATGTCCAGAATAAAATATAGATAATTAAGGTATTTTTCTGGTAATTTTTGGAGTGTTAGATGATTTTATAATGAATTATGAATTATTAATTATTTTCTGAATAATTATAAAATTATTTTATAAAGCCGGGAATCGTCCGACTTCAACCGTTTTTACATTTTTACAACCCGAAACTCTTCCTAAAACTCCTTCCTAACCTAATCTGGTAATTCCGGACATTTTCCGTGTTTTGACTTTTTTGATCCAGATTACGGTTGGAACCGTGCGCGACCCGGCGTAAAATTTTCGATACGATAATCATTTCGGTGAATCAACTAAACCCGTATTCTCGAAAGACGAGATATTATTACATTATTTTCGTATAGAGCATTTTATAAAAAGCCCGGTTGGGATAATTATCCAAAACTGATATCAAATCGGATCGTTATTGCAGTTACTTAGTGGCTAAGCAACTAATTTAACGATCCAAAACGATCCAGAACGAACCAATATTCCGTAAATATAAATAGCATATTTCTTATTTCATTTTATTCGTTTATTCATTTTGCAACCCGTAAAAATACCGTAAATACAGAGAAAAACCTAGAAAACCGATACGTTCCTGAGAATCAAACACACGAACGAAGGCGTTATTGAACTCCGATTCGGGCGTGCAGCATATCAAAACAAAGCTCTTGAAATCTTCTTTCTGAATCAATCATCAGTTTTTGCCCATAAATCATTGTAATTTTCTTATTTATTTAATTATATTCAAATTATTTGATAATTAAAATATGAAAATTTGTTCTTGATGTTGTTGATGTGATTTGATGCTTCCATCGTGTAAATAATATTTTTCTGGCCAATTTGGTATATTATACCTCAAAAATAGAGCTCAGAATCATGTAGAAATTAAGGTTTGATTCTCTGAAAATTCTTTGAATATTTGTTTTTGGTGTTCTTGAAGAGTTCTGTGAATCAAACCCAAATTTGAGGGTGATGCAGACTTTAGAATTCAAAGTATGAGTAACCAAAATGTTCAGATTTTCATGCTCTTTCTATTTATGCCATCAAATAATTTAAACGATTGGTAAATTTATAAACCCGATTTTAGGGTTCATGTTCCGATTTGGGTATTTCTGGACTAGGGGTTATTAGCTGATTATGAAAGCATGATTATGTTCCTGGCTCGATTTGCAGTAGAAATATGTATTTTAATGTTACAAACGAATCCGGGAAGACTATGAACGAAGCTCGTCGGATATTCGCCGGGCTTGGTTCGAGTTTCACCGGAATCTCAGTTCAGGAAGTAAGTTGCTGGTTTAAATGATTCCAACGTGTTCCTGGCTGAGTTTAGAATGATAACCCCGTACTAATCGAGTTCAGCATCCCCTGTAATAACCCCAAAATTTTGGACTTTTTGTAACCCATATGAATATTGATTTTGCTGATTATGCTGAATAAGAAAACTTTTCATACCACACTTTGTAGGGGTTCTTTTATTGTTATTCTGAGATCTTATTAGTACTCTATATGGTATATAAGTGTATGTAAAGATTGTCAGAATCCAAATTCGAACACTTTAATTTTTCCCGAAAATCCACCAGATATCGAAAGAATTGAGTATAAGGTAACAGGATAAAAAGGATTTAAATTTAAGGATTATAAGAGAGGATCATAAAAGGAATATAATGTATTGAGAAAGGTTAAGGGAACCCAAGTAATAAGATCCTGGGTATGATCCCTCAAACGATAAACGAAAATGAAAGTTAAGCGAACCGTATAACAGATCAGCGATCATTAGCCAAGTAATTAGGAGTTAATCAAAGAGGTTAGTGATGATGATGTCATCACACCAACAAGAAGAAGATAAGTGTGGGAAGATGACATAGGCATGACACAATGGTAAGGAATTGTTGGTTGATTATAAGCCACACAAATTTTACCATGGTAAAAGGTTAATTAACAACAAAAACAAAGCAACCAAGCAAACACCTTCATTTCTCTTCCCCCCATCTCCTTGCTCACAGTTTTTTGAAGAAAAACAAGAAGAAAAATTTTCAAACCCAAGCTCCACTCAATCATAATTCAAGAGGTTTGTTTCTTTGGATCCTATATTTCATAACTAAGAAGAGCAAGTAGTTTGAGTGCTTGAATCAAAGGTTTTCTATCTCAAACAAATCATTTTAGTTTAGGGTGAATAGTAACTTTCAAGAACAAATTTTTGATTCTTGATTTTATTTGTAAGGTCAAGGTAGCTTAAGCATAGATAAAGGCTTCCATGGGCATTCCAAGGATCTTTCATGGATTAAAAGCTTAAGGAAGGTATAAAACTTCAAACCCTAATTTTACTTTGAATATTTAGGAGTGGTTTTGATTAATATAGTTCATGAGAAGCATGATGCTTGTGTGTTTAAAGTTTGGTTGGGTTTGTAGCGATTTGGATGATTGAATCTTGTTTATAGTTAATGAAAATTAAGTATAAGCTTTTAGTTCATGATTGAGAGTAGTATTGTAATAACCCCAAATTTTGGAATTTTTGAAACCCTTATGAATAGTGATCTTGCTGAATAAGAAAACTTTTCATGCCACACTATGTAGGGGTTCTTCTATTGTTATTCTGAGATCTTATTAGTACTTTATATGGGAAATAAGTGTATGTAAAGATCGTCAGAATCCAAATTCGAACACTTTGATTTTTCCCGAAAATCCACCAGATACAGAAAGAAGTGAGTATAAGGTAACATGATAAATAGGATTTAAATTCAAGGATTTTAAGAGGGGATCATAAAAAGGAATATAATATTTTGAGAAAGGTTAAGGAAACCTAAGTAATAAGATCCCGGGTATGATCCCTCAAACGATAAACGAAAACGAAAGTTAAGCGAACCGTATAACAGATCAGCGGTCATTAGCCAAATAATTAAAAGCTAATCAAAGAGATTAGTGGGGATGATGTCATCAAACCAATGAGAAGAGGACAAAGGAGGGAGGGTGACATCACATGGTGACATAAGCATGACCAAGCAAGTGTGTTGTTGGATGATTGTGAGCCACACAATATTTACCATGGTAACAACCTAATTAACAAGCAAAACAAGCACAAAAATCAAAAGCAACCAAAACAAAAACATTTTCTTCTTCCCCCACTCTTTGCTCTCGGCTTTTCCATGAAAAGCAAAGGAGAAAATTTCAAAAATCAAGCTACACACCTTCATAATTCAAGAGGTTTATTTCTTTAGCTTCCATAATATATAACTAAGATGAGCCATAAGTTTAAGCTCAAGATTCCATGTTTAACATAGCTAATCAATTCATCAAATTTCTTGGTGAATAGTGTTTTCAAGAAACTAACTTTGTGTTTTCTTATGTTTTCTTCAAGATCCAAGCTTAGTAAAGATAGTTAGTGGTTATTTAAGGCTTCCTAAGTGATTCTCCACTCTCCAAGGAAGGTATAACCCCTCCAAACCCTAACTTTACTTTGAGTATTAGGTTTGGTTTTGTTTGTTATAGTTCATGAGAGCATGATTCTTGTATGTTTAGAGTTTGGATGGAATTATAATGATTTTGGGTTATAAATCTTGGTTGTTGGTTGATGAACCTTAAGTATAATTAGTAGCTCTTGTTTGAGATTGAATAAGTTGGAAAAATCATGAGGTTATAGACTGAGTTAGTAAGGTTTGGATGAAGTTTGGTGGTATTGGTGGTTATGGATTGATTTGTGGTTGATTGTGGTTGATTGTGGTTGATTGGAGTAGTTTAAAATTTGGTAATCGCGTAAACATAGCCGTCGTAATGTCCGATTTACTTTAAGACTGTTTTGTTCTTAACAATCAGGACCCGTGAACTCACTGTTAGGTTTTGACCATTGCCATGATTAGATAGTTCATGTTACGAGCTTCGTTTTGATATGTGGTTCGTTTGAATCCGATGTACGGTTTAGGAGAAACGACCATTTTAAGTAACGGCATTTCGCGACCGAACCATTACCCCTCGCCTTACTTTGAAACCTTGGTTAAGGACTTTAAATGACTAATTGGGGTATGAAACAATTATGTTAAGTGGATTAGGCAGTTGGTAAGGTACTCGCGAAAGAATCGCTTTAAAATTCTTAATGGTTAATTTATTAAAAATGGTGGAGCCGAGGGTACTCGAGCGACGTAAGTGAATCGTTAAGCGCAAAAGCAAGCGTTAGAGTCTAATTGGTTAAAGTCTAGATTCTTAAGCGACTTTGGTTTAATTCCAACTTATATGTTGTTTATAGATTACCAGACTCGTCCCAAGCCATTTATAACCCACAATCGCTCAGGCAAGTTTTCTACCCGCTATACTGTTGTTGTGATGTATATATGTATATGCATTATCTTGTGATAAATACATATTTGTTATTAGCAAAGTCTTGCGATATATTGTAGCATGTGATATGGTATATATGCATGCTTGGTTCGTAATCTTGATACATATATCTGTTGATTCAGTTGATAATACCCATGCTAGAGATAAGCGGTAATTTGCATATACCCTTAGTAAAGGGGACCCCAAGGTGAACATATTTCTAAACCGGGAGTCGATGTTCCCGAGTATATTATATATATATATTTATATATATATGGATATAGTTTTCAAAACTATTGATCGAATAAGGTTTATTCAATAACTTTATTTTATTTAATGAACATTATTTGAATATTAATTCGAGGACTTATGACTCTGTTTATTCTATTTAATGATTATTATTTGAATATTCATTTGAGGATGTATGACTCCGTTTATTTTATTTAATGAATATTATTTATAATATTCATTCGAGGTATTAAGACTCCGCTTATTATTTAATAATATCCTTTATTTTATTAAAGAATAATATTTCGATAATCAAACTTATTTTCGATTATTCGAATAAAGATAGTACTTTCATATAAGTATATCTTTGGTTATTTAATATCCATTTCAAGTACGAGTTTTAAAACTTCTACTTCGATTATTTTTATAAGGATTATCTTTATGAGAATATTATTTAAATAATAATATTCAGATATTTCTAATATATCGGGACTAATTTATTTTAATAAATCAGCAGTACTCCAAACATTCTTAAAAATGTTTTCGAGTCTTCAAAATGATTTCTAAAAGTTAGGGCGGATCCCAAAACCCATTCTTTTATATTTAAGATCCTCCTTTCGAAGGGGATTTAAATACTCGCTCAAAACCTGGGGGATCCGGCTCTGTGGTGTATTTTATATTCGCAACGTGGTTGCTGTTTTGAGAAAACAATTTGATTACTTGCCCAACGTTCGGGAAGTAAGTCCATCTAATTGAGTCGGCATAAGCGACAGGCCGGGGTACGGTCTATCAAAGTGTAAGTGGCTGGATGGCAGTCCATCAACGCGTAAGAGGTCGGGTGGCGGTCCAGCACAAGGTCCTTATGTGGCCAGGGTGATGACCGGTGGGGGATTCATCCATCTACAGGTAGAAAAGGTTACTTATCGGTATCTTTTCCTGATCAGCAAGATATCAGGTTTATGCCAAGGTTTTCTCCTTTCCAAATTCATTGGATATTACAACTCTGTTTATAATTTTCATAAAAGAGGTTTTCAAGGAGTGTATGAAATGTATATATATATAGGTGTATATATATATCGGGACTTAATGAAGTATCTCGTAACTTCATTATTTATAATGATATTTCAAGGATTGAATCTATTCAAGTCTTATCTTGTAGTCTCATTTGGGTGATGAACTTTTAAAACTGATTATAACTTGAACGGTGGTAGTTCAAGTAGTATTCGGATATAAGTATATTGGAGTATCTTGTAACTTCATCTTTTAAACTTATATCTAGTAAATGATTATCTTGTGCATGTCAAAGATTTTCGGAAAAATGTTGAGACAAGGTTAGATATATGAGATCACCTTGCAACGATATTTTATACAGTTATAAACGGGAACTCTGTGTATATTATACATGTCAGACGATTTCAAAGATTGTGAAAAGTATATATGTATATATATACTGAATATTTTACGACTTGGTCGCGTTAAGATATCAGCTTAGTTCATTTCTTCTTGACCAAGACTTTCATGTGTACTATGAGAATGCTCATATATTGTTAGTTATTATACATATTATTTTGGTGGGCTTGTTGCTCACCCTTGCTTTCTTCTTTCATCACACAACATCAGATAGACAAGATGAACAGGACCAAGCTCCCAATTCACGAGTGGATAGAAAACGTTCCGCAGTTTCCTA
This sequence comes from Apium graveolens, assembly GCF_009905375.1. Lineage (NCBI taxonomy): Eukaryota > Viridiplantae > Streptophyta > Magnoliopsida > Apiales > Apiaceae > Apium > Apium graveolens. The sequence continues at coordinate 172,427,248 of NC_133654.1, forward strand.
TAGGCGTTGATGTCGTTGTAGCTGAGGTAGGAACTATCAATAGGCTAGGCTTTCAACTTTTGATGTACCAGACTTATGTATCTTTATCAATTGTAATAATGGCAAAGAAATATAAATTTATTCAGAAACCCTTTTAAGGTGTATTGGCATATAATTTTGGAATAAAATGACTCGTGTTATTTTTGGATATTCATCTTTGAGACTATAACTTGTGGTGTGTGTGTTTATTGTGGGGTCACAGTACAGAGTAGTTGATTGTTTATTAAGATTGGGTGTTATTAAGGGAAATGGAACTCGTGAAAACCCGGATCCCCGACACCGGATTTGGGGGTGTTACAAGTATAAATTGGAAATCTTGAGATGTTGGGGCTGTTGTAGTAGAGTATGGATGTAGTTTGGTTGTAGTAATGATTGTGGGATTGATTGTGGATTGATTTGGAGTTGTACAAATTTGGTAATCGCGTAAACATAGCCGTCGTAATGCCCGATTTACCTTAGACTGCTTTTGTTCTTAATATCAGGACCCGTGAACTCACTGTGAGGTTTTGACCATTACCATGATTAGATAGTTCATGTTACGAGCTTTATTTTGATATGTGGTTCGCTTAAATCCGATGTACAGTTTAGGAGAAACAACCGTTTTAAGTAACGGCGTTTCGCGACCGAACCATTACCCCTCGCCTTACTTTGAAACCTTGGTTAAGGCCCTTAAATGACTAATTGGAATATGAAACAATTATTTAAAGTGGATTAGGAAGTTGGTAGGGTACTCGTGAAAGAATCGCCTTAAAATTCCTAATGGTTAATTTATTAAAAATGGTGGAGCCGAGGGTACTCGAGCAACTTAAGTGAATCGTTAAGCGCGAAAGCGAACGTTAGGGTCTAATTGGTTAAAGTATAGATTCTTAAGCAACTTTGGTTTAATTCCCACTTATATGTTGTTTATAGGTTACCAGACTCATCCCAGGACTTTTACCACCCCCAATCGCTTAGGCAAGTTTTCTACCCGTTATACTGTTGTTGTGATGTATATATGTATATGCATTATCTTGTGATAAGTGCATGAATGTTATTAGCAGATCTTGCGATATATTGGAGCATGCTAATATGGTATATATGCATATCTATTTTTTAATCTTGATATCTAATTGTTGATTCAATTGCTTATAAGTTGCATAATACCTATGCTAGATATAAGCAGTAGTTGCGTATACCCTTAGTATAGGGGACCTAAAGGTGAACATATTTCTAAACCGGGAATCGATGTTTCCGAGTATAATATATATATATATATATACGTAGATATAGTTTTCAAAAATATTAATCGAATAAGGTTTATTCGATATCTTTATTTTATTTAATGAATATTATTTTGAATATTCATTCGAGGACTTATGACTCCGTTTAGTTTAATTAATGAATATTATTTTGATATTCATTCGAGGACTTAAGACTCCGTTAATTTTATTTAATGAATATTATTTTGAATATTCATTTGAGGACTTATGAATCCGCTTATTTATTACATAATATTCTTTATTTTATTAAAGAATAATGTTTCGATAATTAAACTTATTTTCGATTATTCAAATAAAGATCATACTTTCGTATAAGTATATCTTTGGTTATTTATTTTTCATTTCAAGTATGAGTTTTAAAACTCCTACCTCGATTATTTTTATAAGGATCATCCTTATGGGAATATTATTTAAATAATAATATTCAGATACTTTCTAACATATCGGGACTGATTTATTTTATTAAATCAACATTACGCTAAACATTCTTTAAAATGTTTTCGAGTCTTCAAAATGATTTTAAAAGTTAGGGCGGATCCCAAAACTCATTTTTATATTTAAGATCCTCCTTTCGAAGGGGATTTAAATACTCTCTCAAAACCTGAGGGATCCGGCTCTATGGTGTATTTTATATTCGCAACAAGGTTGCTATTTTGATAAAAGAGTTTTTGATTACTTACCCAACACTCGGGAAGTAAAATTCTTGGAAGAAGTTAATCCATTAACAGGCATCGCCTGGGAAATATCGGTGAGTTTTCCTTTCCAGCTAGATACGACTTCTTGGTGGAGCCGTATCAACAAGTTTCTACTTGGGGAAAGGGGGGACGAGCTTTACGTTTCAGAGTCATGGATTTCATCTGAACTAGGAGTGGCGTAAGTGGTCGAGTGGCGCCGGCCCAGCCTTATTTATTGGCCCAAATGGCCCGGAAGTTCTGCTAAGACGGTCTATTCCTTAGGAGTCCAGTGTTCGGTTGACAAGTAAATCCGACAGGTTCTCCTCTACATGTAAAAAATGGTGGGGTTGCACTACTACGACTGATCATCGTAAGTGGTCTTCCTGGCGCGGCAAACTCCCATAATGAGTTCATCATCCAGTTGGATATTTTTGCAAGACTACCCAGAGCATTTCAATAGAAAGGCTACGGCTGGGCGATTGTTGAGTGTTGGCAGGGTCGAGTTTTCAAAATGATGTTTCCATCAAATGAAGTATCTCGTAACTTCATTTCTTTTAAATGATATTTCAAAGATTGATTCTATACAAGTTATGCCTTATAGCTTCATATATGTGATGAACTATTTATACCTTGAACGGTGATAGTTCAAGTAGTATTCGGAAAGGATATAAGTATATTGGAGTATTTTGTAACTTCATCTTTTCAACTTATATCTAGTAAATGATTATCTTATGCATGACAAAGATTTTCAGAAAAATGTTGAGAGAAGGTTAGATATATGAGATCACCTTGCAACGATATTTTTATACAGTTATAAACTGGAACTCGGCGTATATTATACATGGCAGAGGATTTCAAAGATTTTGAAAAGTACATAAGTATATATACTGAATATTTTTGCGACTTCGTCACATTAAGAGGTCAAACTTGGTTCATTTTTTCTTGACCAAGACTTTCATGAGTACTATGAGAATGCTCATATATTGTTAATTATTATGCATATTATTTCGGTGGGCTTGTTGCTCACCCTTGCTTTCTTCTTTCATCACACAACAACAGATAGAAAGGATGAACAGGACCAAGCTCCCAATTCACAAGCGGTTAGAAAATGTTCCGCAGTTTTCTGGAAGCGTTGATGCCGCAGTAGCTGAGGTAGGAGCTACCAATAGGCTAGGTTTTCAACTATTGATGAACCAGACTTATGTATAATATGAATTGTAATAATGGCAAGGAATATGTAAATTTATTCAGAACCCTTTTAAGGTGTAATGGCTTTTAATTGTGGAATAAAATGACTTGTGTTATTTTTGGTATTAATCTCTGGGACTATAACTTGTGGTGTGTGTGTGTATATTGTGGGGTCACAGTACGCAGCAGTTGGTTGATTATTAAGATTAAGTATTATTAAGGGAAATGGAACTCGTGACGACCCGGATCCCCGACCCCAGATCTGGGGGTGTTACAGAAATGGTATCAGAGCTAAGCGTTATAAACCTCAGAGATGATGTGGCGTTATGATAATAAGTTCACTAAGATAATAAGAACTCTTTCCAAGTTCATAGTCGGGCTAACTAATGTAGTACTGACAGTTAAAACCCTTATGGGAACCCTTATAAATATCGTGGTAGTAACATAGTTCGTTATCATATAGGGCAGTGGGGCAACGAACCCTGAGATTCAGGAGCATCAGCATGAGGATGATATATTACATGTTGGAGATCAAATTATGAATCTGATAGAGTACCCTAGCGAGGGACCGGATGAGATTCATGTTGGGAATGTTACGGTTGAGGATGTTGTCCTAGAAGAGATTATTGCTGAGAAGGATGCCGTGAAGGATCTTGACAAGAATGAATAAAGGACCACTGAGGAATTGATGACCATTGTTAGGGCGACTACCAGAGGTAGGATTGGTCGGTCACTACCGGAGGTTCGTTCAAGTTTGTAAAGATAGTAGCCCCTTTAACGCGGCTTACTCGTAAGACTGAGAAGTTCGAATGGACAGAGAAATGCGAGAACAGCTCCTAAGAACTGAAGCAAAGGTTGGTGACGGCCCCTATGTTGGCGTTGCCAGATGGAAAAGGAGATATTTTTTTTGATTTGTAGTGACGCTTCGCATAAGGAATTAGGGTGCTTCTTATACAGCATAGCAAGGTAATCGCGTACGCGTTAAGACAACTAAGGGAGTATAAAATTCGATATCCCCACCCATGAGCTTGGGCTCGTGGCAATAGTTTTGCCCTAAAGGTTGGAGGCACTACTTTTATGGAGAAAAGTGCGAGATTTACATAAACCATAAGTTCTCTAGTACATTTTCACGCAGAAAGAGCTCAACATGCGCCAGAGGAGGTGGTTAGAGCTAATCAAGCATTATGATTATGAGATTCTTTATCATCCAGGGAAAGCCAAAATGGTGGCTATTGCCCTTAGTATAAAAGAGAGACTCAAGATGAAAATATCTTTAGGAGAGTTGATAAGAGATTTTGAGAAAATGGAAATAGAATTGAAGGTAACCGGAGCCGATACCGAAAAGCTGTTTAAGATTGCAATACAGCCCGAATTATTGGAGAAGATCATATTGTGACAAGAAAAAAGTGATGAATAGAGGCAGAGAACCAATGACCGGAGAAGAGATTAATACCTAGAAAGATGATGAGGGAATAATGAGGTATCCCTACAGAATTTGGGTTCCAAATGTTCAAGATCTTAAGGACTGGATCTTAGATGAAAGTCATAGTTCGAGGAATAAGATTTAGGGCAAACCCTGAATGTGATAGTCAGGGAGGACGCCATCAAGATAGAAGGAACCCATAATATAATGAAGTGGAAAATGAGGATTTAAAACATGTAGGATGACCCCGATTATGGGGAGGATGAGAAAACATTTCATATTGAGAAAATAGAAGTCGAGCAAGATAGGGAGAACCAGGACGGTACTCCTATACATAAATTCATGGACCTGTCGAAATAGAACTTCTACTCTTATTCCCAACCACCACCTTGAGGAAAAAATGCGGTAGAAAATCCTTTCATGACCTTTAAGTCGCTAAGCTCTCAGAGTTCCAAGGAACAGGTTGACCCAGTCGAGGTAAGAGCTTGGCTAAAGGAAATATAAGAATCATTTGAGATTCTAAATAATTGACAAAGCGTAAACGACTGTTTTTGTCACTTACCTTCCTAAGAGAGAGGCAACCCGCTGGTGAAAGGCCAAGAAAGACACGGGGCTAGAGGTTATAATAAACCGATTAAAGTTCAGTCAATTATTTTTGGGAAAGTACTTCCCAAGGTTATAGAGATAGTGTAAAAGCTTTAGTGCCAGAACAAAGGCGGACGAGTATTGTAATAACCCCAATTTTTAGAAATTTTTGAAACCCTTATGAATAGTGTTTTTGCTGAATGAGAAAACTGTTCATGCCACACTATGTAGGGGTTCTGATATGGATATTCTGATATTTTATTAGTACTTTATATGGGATATAAGTGTATGTAAAGATCGTCAGAATCCAAATCCGAACACTTTGATTTTTCCCGGAAATATACTAGATACGGAAAGATTTGAGAAAAAGGTAACAGGATAAAAAGGATTTAAATAAAAGGATTATAGGAGAGGATCATAAAAGGAATATAATATATTGAGAAAGGTTAAGGGAACCTAAGTAATAAGATCCCGGGTATGATCCCTCAAACGATAAACGAAAACGAAAGTTAAGCGAACCGTATAACAGATCAGCGGTCATTAGGCAAACGATTAGGAAGTTAATCAAAGGGATTAGCGGGAATGATGTCATCCAACCAATAGAAAGAGGACAAGGAAGGGAGGATGACATCATGAGGATGACATAGGCATGACAAGAAAGGAAGGAGATGTGGTGACTTTTTAACCACACAAAACCAAGGGCAACTAGGTAATTCACTAAATCAAACAACAAAAATCAACCAACCAAAGGCAAATCAAGCCAAAACACAAAAATCTCTCTTCTTCTTCTTCATGCTCTCGGCTTTTTTCTTAAGAAATGGGAAGTCCAAGCTCCTCCACTTACTATTTAGCAAGGTAATTATCTAAGCTTCCCCATGGATAGTTACATACTTCCTATAAGTTTAAGCTTCTAATTCCAAGCCAATCTTTTTCTATAAATCATGAAAGAAGATGGTGAATAGTGTTTTCAAGAACTAAAATTTGTGTTCTTGAAGTTTTGTTTAGATTAAGCTTGGATAAGGGCTTTAAAGGTGATTCCAAGCCATTCTCTTGATTCTCCACTCTCCAAGGAAGGTATAAACTACAAACCCTAGCTTTAGTTTTGAGTAATTAGGATTGAATGTGTTTGATATAGCATATGTGAAGCATGATGCTTGAATGGTTGAAGTTTGGTTGAGTTTGTAGAGATTAGTTGGTTTTGTTGCATTGTTGGAGTTGTAAATCTTGGTAATTAGTTAAAGAACCTAAGTAAAGCCGTTAGTTCATGTGAGGAATAAGTATAAATGGTTAATGTGGATTTGTTGGGGCTGTTATGATGTGGTTTGGAGGGATATTGGTTGTATGATTGATTTGGGGTTGATTTGTGGTTGGTATTGAATGGTTTAAAATTTGGGAAATCGCGTAAACATAGCTGTCGTAACGTCTGATTTCCTGTAGACTGTTTTTGTGCATAACATTAGGACCCGAGAACCCCCTGCTAGATTATGACCACTGCCATGTTTAGATAGCTCATGTTACGAGCTTCGTTTTGATATGTAGTTCATTCGATTCCGATGCACGGTTTAGGAGAAACGACCGTTTCAAGTAACGGCGTTTCGCGAACGAAACTTTTCCCCTCGCCTTACTTTGAAACATAGATTAAAGACCAAAAAGGGTTAATTAATGTATGAAACATTTATGGTAAGTGTGTTAGGCAGTTGGTAAGACACTCGCGAAGGAATCGCTTTAAAACTCGTAAAGGTTAAATTATTAAAAATGGTGGAGCCGAGGGTACCCGAGTGGCTTAAGCGAATCAGTGAGCGCAAAACAAGCGTTAGAGTCTAAGTTAGTTAAAGTATAGATTTACAAGTGACTTTGGTTTAATTCCAACTTACTTGTTGTTTATAGGTTACCAGACTCGTCCCGAGCCATTCGTAACCCCAGTCGCTCAGGCAAGTTTTCTACCCGTTATACTGTTGTTGTGATGTAAATATATGTATATGCATTATCTTGTGATATTGCATGATTGTTATTAGCAAATTTTGCGATATATTGGAGCATGCTAATATGGTATATATGCATGTCTGTTTCGTAATCTGGTTATCTATCTGTTGATTTCAATGCTTATAGTTGCATAATACCTATGCTAGAAATAAGCAAGTAGTTGCGTATACCCTTAGTATAGGGGATAAAAGGTGAACATATTTCTAAACCGGGAGTCGATGTTCCCGAGTATATATATATATATATATTTATATATATATATATATGGATATAGTTTTTAAAACTATTAATCGAATAAGGTTTATTCGATAACTTTAACTTTATTTTATTATTGAATATTATTCTGAATATTCATTCGAGGGCTTATGACTCTTTTATATTATTATTGGATATTACTTGGATATTCATTTGAGGATGTATGACTCCTTTATTTTATGAATATTATTTATAATATTCATTCGAGGTATTATGACTCTGCTTATTACTGCAATATATTCTTTATTGTATTAAAGAATAAGGTGTCGATAATCAAACTTATTTTTGATTATTCAAATAAAGATATTACTTTCGTATAAGATATCTTTGATTATTTGCTATTCATTTCAAGTATGAGTTTTAATACTTCTACTTTAATTATTTTATAAAGATTATTCTTTATGGGAATATTATTTAAATAATAATATTCAGACATTTTCTAAATATTCTGGGGACTGATTTACTTCATTAAATCAGTTTTACTCCAAACACTCTTTAAAGTGTTTTCGAGTCTTCAAAATGATTTTTAAAAGTTAGAGCGGATCCCAAAACTCATTTTTATATTTAAGATCTTCCTTTTTAAGGGGATTTAAATACTCGCTCAAAACCTGGGGAATCCGGCTCTGTGGTGTATTTTATATTCGCAACAAGGTTGCTGTCTTGGTAAAAGAGTTTTTGATTACTTACCCAATATTCGGGAAGTAAAATTCTTGGAACAAGTTAATCCATTAACAGGCATCGCCTGGGAAATATCGGTGAGTTCTCCTTTCCAAATAGATACGACTTCTTGGTGGAGCCGTATCAACAAGTTTCTACTTGGGGAAAGTGGGGACGAGCTTTATGTTTCAGAGTCATGGATTTCATCTGAACTAGGAGTGGCGTAAGTGGCCGAGTAGCGCCGGCCCAGCCTTATTATATTGGCCCAAATGGCCTGGAAGTTCCGCTAAGGCGGTCCATTCCTTAGGAGTTCAGTGTTCGGTTGACAAGTAAATCCGACAGGTTCTCCTCTACATGTAGAAAATGGTGGGGTTGTACTACTACGACTGATCATCGTAAGTGGTCTTCCTGGCGCGGCAAACTCCCGTAATGAGTTCATCATCCAATTGGATAATTTCTGCAACACTACCCAGAGCACTTCGATAGAAAGGCTACGGTTGGGCGATTGTTGAGTGTTGGCATGGTCAAGTTTTCAAAATGATGTTTACATCAAATGAAGTATCTCATAACTTCATTTTATTTTGATGATATTTTAAAGGTTGAATCTATTCAAGTATTATCTTGTAGTCTCATCTATGTGATGAACTTTTGAACTAATTATAACTTGAACGGTGGTAGTTCAAGTAGTATTTGGAAAAGATATAAGTATATTGGAGTATCTTGTAACTTCATCTTTTAAACTTATATCTAGTAAATGATTATCTTATGCATGATAAAGATTTTCAGAATAATGTTGAGACAAGGTTAGATATATGAGATCACCTTGCAACGATATTTTTATACAGTTATACACTGGAACTCTGTGTGTATTATGCATGGAAGAGGACTTCCAATATTTTGAAAAGTATATATGAATATATATATATACACTGAATATTTTGCGACTTCATCGCATTAAGATATCAACTTGGTTCATTTCTTTTGACCAAGACTTTCATGAGTACTATGAGAAGACTCATATATTGTTAATCATTATACATATTATTTTGGTGGGCTTGCTGCTCACCCTTGCTTTATTTCTTCATCACACAACAACAGTTAGGAAAGATGGCCAGACTCCAGCAGACCCAGCGCAAGCATGTGGGAAGCGTCCTGCGTCTTCCCGTTGATGTTGTAGCTGCTATAGCTGCAGAGGTAGATCTATTGTAGATCAGACCATCTACTTTTGAGAATCAATTATGTATAATTATAACTTGTGGCAGATAATGGCAATTAACTGTAAATTTATCAAGTAATCATTTTGGGTTGTAATAACTTTTAAATTGTGGATTCAAAGACTTGTACTTATTTAAATTTCATCTCTGAGACTATAACGGGTTGTGGTGTGTGTTAGTGTGGGGTCACAGCATAAGGTTACTTATTAATTAAGTGAAGTGATATTGTGGAAAGAAAGACCGTGACGACCCGGATCCCCGACCCCGGATCTGGGGGTGTTACAGAAATGGTATCAGAGCTAAGCGTTATAAACCTCAGAGATGATGGGACGTTAAGATAATAAGATTCACTAAGATAATAAGAACTCTTGCCAAGTTCATAGTCGGGCTACCTAACGTAGTACTGACGGTTAAAACCCTTATGGGAACCCTTATAAATATCGTGATAGAAGCGTAGTTCGTTATCGTATATGGTAGCGGGACTCCGAACCCTGAAGTTGAGGAACATCAACGCGATGATGTTTTATTAGTTATTGGAGATCAGATTGTGGATCCGATAGAGTGTCCTAATGCAGGACCGGATGATGTTGATATTAAGGATGTTGTCCTAGTAGGGATAGTTGTTGAGAAGGACCCCATGGAGGATCCTGACAGGATTGGATAAAGGACCACTGATGAATTGATGATCATGGTTTGGTCGACTACCAGAGGTAGGATTGGCCGGTCACTACCGGAGGTTCGTTCAAGTTGTAAAGATAGTAGCCCCTTTAACGCGGCTTACTCGTAAGACTGAGAAGTTCGAATGGACAGAGAAATGCGAGAACAGCTTTCAAGAACTGAAGCAGAGGTTGGTGATGGCCCCTATGCTGGCATTGCCGGATGGAAAAAGGAGATTTTGTGATTTGTAAGTGACGCTTCGCATAAGGAATTAGGGTGCTTCTTAGCACAGCAAGATAATCGCGTCTACGTCAAGACAATTAAGGTAATATGAAATTTGATATCACCACCCATGAGCTTAGGCTCGTGGCAATAGTTTTACCCTAAAGATTGGAGGCACTACTTGTATGGAGAGAAGTGCGAGAATTACCTAAGCCATAAGTGCTCTAGTACATTCTTACGTAGAAAGAGCTCAACATACGCCAGCGGAGGCGGTTAGAGCTAATCAAGAATTATGATTGGGAGATTCTTTATCATTCGGGGAAAGCCAATATGGTGGCTGATGCCCTTAGTAAAAAGGAGAGACTCAAGATGATAATGTCTTTTGGAGAGTTTATAAGAGATTTTGAGAAAATGGAAATAGTAGTGAAGGTAACCGGAGCCGGTACCGAAAAGCTGTTTGAGATAGCAATGCAGCCCGAAGTATTGGAAAAGAACATATTATGCCAGTAAAAGTGATGAATGAAGGCAGAGAGCCAACAAATAGGTATGAGATTAATACCGAGAGTGATGATAAGGGAATAATGAGGTATTCCTATAGAATTTGGGTTCCAAAGGTTTAAGAGCTTAAAGATGAAATCTTAGATGAAAGACTAGTTTGAGGAATAAGAGTTAGAGCAAACCCTGAACGTGATAGTCAGGGAGGTTGCCACCAAGACAAAAGGAACCCATAACATGATGAAGTGGAAAATGAGGATTTAAATTATGTAAGATGACCCCAATTATGGGGAGTAGGAAGAAATATTTAGACTGAGGAAACAAAAGTCGAGTAAGGACAGGAGACCCGAGATGGTACCCCTATACGACAATTCATGGACCTGTCTAAAAAGAACTTAGACTATTATTCCCAACCACCACCTTGAGGAAACAATGCGGTGAGAAATTCTTTCATGACCTTTAAGTCGCTAAGCTCTCAGAGTTCCAAGGAACAAGCTGACCCAGTCGAGGCAAGAGCCTGGCTAAAGGAAATAGATGAATCATTTGAGATTCTAAATGATTGACGAACCACAAAAGACTGTTTTGTCACTTACCCTCCTAAGAGAGAGACCACCCGCTGGTGAAAGGCCAAGGAAGGCACGGAGCAAGAGATTATAATAAACTGATTTAAGTTCAGTCAATTGTTTTCAGGAAAGTACTTCCCAAGGTTATGGAGATAGTGTAAAGGCTTAAGAGCCAGAACAAAGGCAGACGAGTATGATGAATTATGAATCTAAGTTGTAAAAGTTATCAAGATTCGTTCTGAAGACACGAATCCAGAATGACGGGATGTTTGAAATCAATGCTTATGTTGTGTTGGTTCATGAAATAACGATAAGAGAAAGGAATATAAAAGCAAGAGAGTCGAGGAATGATAAGGGAGTTGGGTATGAGGAAACCCTAAAGACTCGTAGAAATAGAAATAGAAAAGTATGTAATCATCCGGATGAGAGTGATTCACCAAGAGTTAAATTGATGGTTGAAGGTATAAGAGATACATATATTTTATCCCCTGTAAGTTGGGAAGATTCGAGGAAACCTTGAGATAATTCGAAGGATAAATATGAGACGCGGATAGACTGAGGGGACAAGGAAGTAAGAAATTAGGAAAATTGGATGAAGGAAGTGACCTTCAAGAATGTGAAGTGTAAAACCGGTGGCTTGATACCCAGAAAGGGAGACGCCAGGTATGAGAGATATCCCAATATTGAGATGACTGTTGAGATAAACAGCAAAAGTAAATAAGGAATTATTAAAAAGAAGTTCACGTTGAACACGACCAATATCTTCCAGAACATTCTTGTTATCGTTACCAAATTAGACAAGAAAAGCGGATAACCGTTGTTATCTTTTGGAGGCCATATTGATTGACCTCATTTTGAATACAGATGTTATTGTGAAACTAGGCATATATTATCGAGGTGGGAATGATTGAATAAGACACCCTTATCAGGGATATATGACTTGATTTATCCATGGAAGGATGCATGTACCTTTTAAAGGTGGAATTAAGGATAGAACATCGGTAACTTAAAATGAATTTTAAGGGAAATGCATAAAGGTTGGCATTTCACCCTTAGTAGGGATAGTATGAGTTTGACGGTATGAATTGGGAAGGATTAAGGTAATAATAACCTTTAAGGATCAGTGGAGAAATTTTTCAGAAGTATATAGACAATGGTTCTAGTATTAGTAAATGGTATTTTGATATGCCCTGTATATAGGGAATACACGAGGAACGATTGAACGATAACCTTAGAGGTTTTACAAGGAGAAAGGAAATATTCGAAGTTCTCAAGAATAAAAATGTTGATAAAGGAAATATGACATAATTATAATGTTGCCAAGTGAGGCACGTGCTAAACCACGAGAAAGTATGGATCGAACCAGTAATGGTCGAAATTGTTCAGGGCAATTAGGACTTAAGATAAAAGATGTTCTAATTATGATTGAGCGTCAGTCATGACAGTGATTAACCTCTAAAGACTGAGGCAACAACTTATGGAAAAATGGTGATTTTTTTTACTTATCAGATGTTAAGGAAAACATCTTCACATAAGCTGTGATTGAAATAAGGTGGAAAAATTTATTTGGAGGTGGTTAAAATGACATTGACTGTAAGGAAATTTTACTATCAAGAAAGGCTAAAGAGGTGGCCGACACTTTAAAGGTAAGAGGATAATTATAGGCGCTTGTGCCAAAAGAATACAGTGATGATGGTTAAAACTGCGAAGGTTGTATTATGGTTTGGAAGATTGACATTCCTCCTGATGACTGTGCAATACCCAACCGTAATAGTAGTTGGTAAAGGTATAATTCGTGTAATCGCCATGAACGGGCTATCTATCTTAGAAGGTCCTATCTTGAGATAAGCCAGGACCATGTTTCAAAAAGGACTAGATGAACCTTTGAGTAAGTCTTCTATTTAAAGCATATGATTTAGAATGGTATTAACCTGCTATCGTTGCTTTGATTGAAACTCTTCTGCAATTTTATCTGCTTCATGTCATGTATGTATGTCAGGATCAGGAGTGTTCTTCATGAATCAGAAATGGTGATTATGTTACCTCCCTAGAAGGATTTGATACGACATGTATGGACTCCGTATGGTTAGCTATTAAGACTTCATGGAAAATGAATGACTACAGTAGGTCAGTGATGGACCATAGTAAGGCAGCAATGATTCTGCGAGTAGTGAGCTGATTACAACCATGAGAGTTGTATTGGAATGGGTGTTGAGATTGAGTACCACTAATCGGGTCGTGGTAGTGTATAAGTTATCATTGATAGACTAATTAAGTAGAGTATCTACCTGGTGAATAATTATTCGTTCTTATCAATAGAGAGTCGTATTATTATACGAAGAAGGTTGCGGTATAGAAATGGATTCTAGTAATGATGATGTCTAGAATGAGATCCCAGATTCGATTTTCGATGTCGAGGGAGTTTCAAAGGTAATTGTGTATAAGCTCGAGGAAGAGCATGGGTCCATAGAATGATGGACGGGATAACGAAAATATTTAGGCACGTGAAATACGATGCTATAATACTTGATGTTGATATAAATACATATATGTTTTGTTCTCCTATGACAAACCTCTATAGTTCAGAGGTAGATTCCAAGCCAGATATTTTGTGACAGTATATTTTTTTCATATATACAAATCTCTTCAATTCGTTCTTTTCTCTTCTTTTCATTTCATGTAAGCTGAGAAGAACAACCCTTCCAGAAGGGGAGGTATTGCCGAATGACTATCTATCTGTGTGATAGAAGCCGAGTAGGATACCAGCTATTGTTTAATTGCTTGTCAAGTACTAAAGGCTGGCCACCTTCTGTACTAACTATGCGATATAACAAGTGTTCATGATCTTAGTGATCTCTCAACAAATTCCTTTACTTCTATTTGATTGATCAAATTTTGGAAAATAGAAACAACTGAAAAAGGAGTAATAAAGTGGTGGTAGTATGCGGAATGGGAACACATTCGTGATACTAAGGTTGACGTGGTTATTAAAAGGTTATAGAACGCTAGCGAGCAAAATTATAACCCGTATAATATTAGGAACGGAAGGTAGTAGCGATTACGAACTGGAAAAGAATGGGTATTGAAAAGCAAAAGTTCTAATGATTAGAAGCTATGATAAGAGTCTGTGTAATAGACTTGAAAGAATTTGGAATGATCACTTAATGATAATTGAGTTATCTTACGACAATAGATCCTATGTCATTATCGAGATGTCGCCTTATGAGATCCTTGAGGGAAGACAATGTCGATCTCCCTTATGTTAGGATGAAGTTGTAGAGCGCAAGATGCTCGGACCCGCAGTAGTCCAAAGGACCAAGGATATGATAGATCTAATCAGAGGACGGCTGGTAGTAGCCCAAGATGGACATGATAAGTATGTTGATTTGACACGAAAGGATAAAGAGTATGAAATAGGGGACCTAGAAATGTTATAGGTATCCCTTGGAAAGGATTGATGAGGTTCGGAAAGAAAGGAAAGCTAAGTCCACAAATTGTTGGACCCTTGGATATATTAAGACGTTTTGGGAAGTTAGCATATGAGCTAGCCCTACCCCCCCGAACATGTAGTAAGTCCATAGCGTGTTTCACGTATCAATGTTAAGGAAGTGTAATTCGGATGCCAGATAAATAGAGGCATATGAGCGCATAGATATGCAACCCGACGTAACCTATATGGAGCAACCAGGGAGGGTTATAGAGTGAAAAGGAACAAGTGCTTAGGAGAAGGATTATCAAACTAGGCAGAGTTTGGTGGTAGAACCACAATGTGGGAGAATTGACTCGAGAGTTAGGAAGTGTAATGCTTAGAAAGTATCCCCATTTGTTCTCTATTTGATTCCGGGACGGAATCCTTTTAAGGAGGAGAGACTGTAATAACCCCAATTTTTAGAAATTTTTGAAACCCTTATGAATAGTGTTTTTGCTGAATGAGAAAACTGTTCATGCCACACTATGTAGGGGTTCTGATATGGATATTCTGAGATTTTGTTAGTACTTTATATGGGATATAAGTGTATGTAAAGATCGTCAGAATCCAAATCTGAACACTTTGATTTTTCCCGGAAATATACTAGATACGGAAAGATTTGAGAAAAAGGTAACAGGATAAAAAGGATTTAAATAAGAGGATTATAGGAGAGGATCATAAAAGGAATATAATATATTGAGAAAGGTTAAGGGAACCTAAGTAATAAGATCCCGGGTATGATCCCTCAAACGATAAACGAAAACGAAAGTTAAGCGAACCGTATAACAGATCAGCGGTCATTAGGCAAACGATTAGGAAGTTAATCAAAGGGATTAGCGGGAATGATGTCATCCAACCAATAGAAAGAGGACAAGGAAGGGAGGATGACATCATGAGGATGACATAGGCATGACAAGAAAGGAAGGAGATGTGGTGACTTTTTAACCACACAAAACCAAGGGCAACTAGGTAATTCACTAAAGCAAACAACAAAAATCAACCAACCAAAGGCAAATCAAGCCAAAACACAAAAATCTCTCTTCTTCTTCTTCATGCTCTCGGCTTTTTTCTTAAGAAATGGGAAGTCCAAGCTCCTCCACGTACTATTTAGCAAGGTAATTATCTAAGCTTCCCCATGGATAGTTACATACTTCCTATAAGTTTAAGCTTCTAATTCCAAGCCAATCTTTTTCTATAAATCATGAAAGAAGATGGTGAATAGTGTTTTCAAGAACTAAAATTTGTGTTCTTGAAGTTTTGTTTAGATTAAGCTTGGATAAGGGCTTTAAAGGTGATTCCAAGCCATTCTCTTGATTCTCCACTCTCCAAGGAAGGTATAAACTACAAACCCTAGCTTTAGTTTTGAGTAATTAGGATTGAATGTGTTTGATATAGCATATGTGAAGCATGATGCTTGAATGGTTGAAGTTTGGTTGAGTTTGTAGAGATTAGTTGGTTTTGTTGCATTGTTGGAGTTGTAAATCTTGGTAATTAGTTAAAGAACCTAAGTAAAGCCGTTAGTTCATGTGAGGAATAAGTATAAATGGTTAATGTGGATTTGTTGGGGCTGTTATGATGTGGTTTGGAGGAATATTGGTTGTATGATTGATTTGGGGTTGATTTGTGGTTGGTATTGAATGGTTTAAAATTTGGGAAATCGCGTAAACATAGCCGTCGTAACGTCCGATTTCCTGTAGACTGTTTTTGTGCATAACATTAGGACCCGAGAACCCCCTGATAGATTATGACCACTGCCATGTTTAGATAGCTCATGTTACGAGCTTCGTTTTGATATGTAGTTCGTTCGATTCCGATGCACGGTTTAGGAGAAACGACCGTTTCAAGTAACGGCGTTTCGCGAACGAAACTTTTCCCCTCGCCTTACTTTGACACATAGATTAAAGACCAAAAAGGGTTAATTAATGTATGAAACATTTATGGTAAGTGTGTTAGGCAGTTGGTAAGACACTCGCGAAGGAATCGCTTTAAAACTTGTAAAGGTTAAATTATTAAAAATGGTGGAGCCGAGGGTACCCGAGTGGCTTAAGCGAATCAGTGAGCGCAAAACAAGCGTTAGAGTCTAAGTTAGTTAAAGTATAGATTTACAAGTGACTTTGGTTTAATTCCAACTTACTTGTTGTTTATAGGTTACCAGACTCGTCCCGAGCCATTCGTAACCCCAGTCGCCCAGGCAAGTTTTCTACCCGTTATACTGTTGTTGTGATGTAAATATATGTATATGCATTATCTTGTGATATTGCATGATTGTTATTAGCAAATTTTGCGATATATTGGAGCATGCTAATATGGTATATATGCATGTCTGTTTCGTAATCTGGTTATCTATCTGTTGATTTCAATGCTTATAGTTGCATAATACCTATGCTAGAAATAAGCAAGTAGTTGCGTATACCCTTAGTATAGGGGATAAAAGGTGAACATATTTCTAAACCGGGAGTCGATGTTCCCGAGTATATATATATATATATATATTTATATATATATATTGATATAGTTTTTAAAACTATTAATCGAATAAGGTTTATTCGATAACTTTAACTTTATTTTATTATTGAATATTATTCTGAATATTCATTCGAGGGCTTATGACTCTTTTATATTATTATTGGATATTACTTGGATATTCATTTGAGGATGTATGACTCCTTTATTTTATGAATATTATTTATAATATTCATTCGAGGTATTATGACTCTGCTTATTACTGCAATATATTCTTTATTGTATTAAAGAATAAGGTGTCGATAATCAAACTTATTTTTGATTATTCAAATAAAGATATTACTTTCGTATAAGATATCTTTGATTATTTGCTATTCATTTCAAGTATGAGTTTTAATACTTTTACTTTAATTATTTTATAAAGATTATTCTTTATGGGAATATTATTTAAATAATAATATTCAGACATTTTCTAAATATTCTGGGGACTGATTTACTTCATTAAATCAGTTTTACTCCAAACACTCTTTAAAGTGTTTTCGAGTCTTCAAAATGATTTTTAAAAGTTAGAGCGGATCCCAAAACTCATTTTTATATTTAAGATCTTCCTTTTTAAGGGGATTTAAATACTCGCTCAAAACCTGGGGAATCCGGCTCTGTGGTGTATTTTATATTCGCAACAAGGTTGCTGTCTTGGTAAAAGAGTTTTTGATTACTTACCCAATATTCGGGAAGTAAAATTCTTGGAACAAGTTAATCCATTAACAGGCATCGCCTGGGAAATATCGGTGAGTTCTCCTTTCCAAATAGATACGACTTCTTGGTGGAGCCGTATCAACAAGTTTCTACTTGGGGAAAGTGGGGACGAGCTTTATGTTTCAGAGTCATGGATTTCATCTGAACTAGGAGTGGCGTAAGTGGCCGAGTAGCGCCGGCCCAGCCTTATTATATTGGCCCAAATGGCCTGGAAGTTCCGCTAAGGCGGTCCATTCCTTAGGAGTTCAGTGTTCGGTTGACAAGTAAATCCGACAGGTTCTCCTCTACATGTAGAAAATGGTGGGGTTGTACTACTACGACTGATCATCGTAAGTGGTCTTCCTGGCGCGGCAAACTCCCGTAATGAGTTCATCATCCAATTGGATAATTTCTGCAACACTACCCAGAGCACTTCGATAGAAAGGCTACGGTTGGGCGATTGTTGAGTGTTGGCATGGTCAAGTTTTCAAAATGATGTTTACATCAAATGAAGTATCTCATAACTTCATTTTATTTTGATGATATTTTAAAGGTTGAATCTATTCAAGTATTATCTTGTAGTCTCATCTATGTGATGAACTTTTGAACTAATTATAACTTGAACGGTGGTAGTTCAAGTAGTATTTGGAAAAGATATAAGTATATTGGAGTATCTTGTAACTTCATCTTTAAACTTATATCTAGTAAATGATTATCTTACGCATGATAAAGATTTTCAGAATAATGTTGAGACAAGGTTAGATATATGAGATCACCTTGCAACGATATTTTTATACAGTTATACACTGGAACTCTGTGTGTATTATGCATGGAAGAGGACTTCCAATATTTTGAAAAGTATATATGAATATATATATATACACTGAATATTTTGCGACTTCATCGCATTAAGATATCAACTTGGTTCATTTCTTTTGACCAAGACTTTCATGAGTACTATGAGAAGACTCATATATTGTTAATCATTATACATATTATTTTGGTGGGCTTGCTGCTCACCCTTGCTTTATTTCTTCATCACACAACAACAGTTAGGAAAGATGGCCAGACTCCAGCAGACCCAGCGCAAGCGCGTGGGAAGCGTCCTGCGTCTTCCCGTTGATGTTGTAGCTGCTATAGCTGCAGAGGTAGATCTATTGTAGATCAGACCATCTACTTTTGAGAATCAATTATGTATAATTATAACTTGTGGCAGATAATGGCAATTAACTGTAAATTTATCAAGTAATCATTTTGGGTTGTAATAACTTTTAAATTGTGGATTCAAAGACTTGTACTTATTTAAATTTCATCTCTGAGACTATAACGGGTTGTGGTGTGTGTTAGTGTGGGGTCACATCATAAGGTTACTTATTAATTAAGTGAAGTGATATTGTGGAAAGAAAGACCGTGACGACCCGGATCCCCGACCCCGGATCTGGGGGTGTTACAAGTATGATAAATTATGAATATAAGATTGTAAAAGTTGTCAAGATTCGTTCTGATGACAAGAATCCCAGAATAACGTGATGTTTGAAGTCAATGATTAGTGGGTTCGTGAAATGATTGTAAAAGAGAGGTAAATAAAAAGAAACTGAAGTGGAAAGGAATATAAAGGCAATAGAGTTTGAGGAATGATAAGGGAGTTGGGTAAGAGGAAACCCTAAAGACTCGTAGCAATAATAATAAAAAGTATGTAATCGTCAGGATGAGGGTGATTCACCATGAGTTAAAGTTGATGATTGAAGGAATAAGAGATACATATATTTTATCCCCTTTAAGTTGGGAGGATTCGAGGTAACCTTGAGATAGTTTCGAAGGATAAATAATGAGACGCGGATAGACAGAAGAGACAAGAAAGTAAGAAATTAGGAAATTGGATGAAGGAAGTAACCTTCAAAAATGGAAAGTGTATGTAACACCTGTGACTTGATACCCAAAAGGGAGACACCAAGTACAAAAGATATCCCAATATTGAGATGCCTGTTGAGATAAACAAAAAAAGTAAATAAGGATTTATTAAGAAGAAGTTCACATTGAACACGACCAATATCTTCCAGAACATCCATGTGATCATTACCAAATTAGGAAAGAAAAGTAGATAACCATTGTTATCTTTTGGAGGCCATATTGATTGACCTCATTTTGAATACAGATGTTATTGTGAAATTAGGCATATACTATCGAGATGGGAATGATTGAATAAAACACCCTTATCAGGGATACATGACTTGATTTATCTATAGAAGGATGCAAGTACCTTTTTAAAAAAGGTGGAATTAAGGATGGAACCTTGATAACTTGAGATGAACCATAGAGGAATGCATAAAGGTTGGTATTTCACCCTTAATAGGGACATTATGAGTTGGGTAGTATGGAATGAAGGACTAAGGTAACAACAACCTTTAAAGATCAGTAGAGAAATTTTTCAGAAGTACTTAAACAATGGTTCTAGTATTAGTAAATGGTATCTTGATATGCCCTGTACCTAGGAAGTACCGGATGAAGAATTTAAGAATAACCTTAGAGGTTTTACAAGGAAAAAGGTAATATTCAAAGTTCTCAAGAATAGAAATTTTGATAAAGAAAATATGACATAATTATAATGATGCCAGGTGGGCACATGTTGAACCATAAGAAAGTATAGATCAACCCAATGAAGGTCGAGATTGGTGAAAACGAGAAGGTTCCAAGATAAGAGACGTCCTAAGTATGATCGAGAGTCAGTCATGACAATGTTCACATCTAAAGACTAAGGCAATGACTTATGGAAAAATGGTGATTTTTTTTCTCACCAGGATTTAAGAAAAGCATTTTCACATGAGCAGTGATTGAAATGAGGTAGAAAATTTAGTTGGAGGTGGTTAAAATGACATTGATTGTAAGGAAATTTTACTATAAGGAAAGGCCATTAGGTGGCCGACACTTTAAATGTAAGAGGATAATTATAGGCGCTCGTGCCAGAGGAATATAGTGATGATGGTTGAAGCCATGAAGGTTGTATTATGGTTTGGAAGATTGACATTCCTTCTGATGACTGTGCAATACTCAACCGTGATAGTAGTTTGGTAAAGATTTAATTTATGTAATCGCCGTGAGCGGGCTATCTATCTTATAAGGACATATCTTGAGATAAGCCAGGACCATGTTACGAAAGGACTAAATGAACCTTTGAGCTTCATGTCTCCTGATAAAGAAATATGATTAAGAATGGTATTAACCTGCTATCGTTGCTTTTATTGAAACTGTTATGCAATTTTATCTGCTTCATGTCATGAAAGTACGTCAGGATTTGGAGTGTTCTTCATAAATTATGAATGGTGATTATGTTAACTCCTTAGAAGAATTTGATACGACAGGTATGGACTCCGTATGGTTAGCTATTAATATTCCAAGGAAAACGAATGATAACAGTAGGACAGTGGTGGACCCTAGTAATGCAGCAACGATTCTTTGAATAATGAGCCGATTACAACCATGAGAGTTGTAGTGTAATGGATGTTGAGATTGGGTACCACTAATCGGGTTGTGGTGATGTATAAGTTATCATTAATAGACTAATTAAGTCGATTATCTACCTATTGAATTCTTATTCCTTCTTATCAATAGAGAGTCGTATTATTATACGAGGAAGGTTACGGTGCAAGCATAGAATTCTAGTAACGATGATGTCTAGAATGAGATCCCAGATTCGATTTTTGATGTTGAGGGAGTTTCAAAGGTGATTGTGTATAAGCTCGAGCAAGAGCATGGGTCCATAAAATGATGGACTGAATATCAAAAATATTTAGGCATGTGAAATACGATGCTATAATACCTGATGTTGATATATATACGTATATGTTTTGTTCTCCTATGACAAACCTCTATAGTTCAGAGGTAGATTCCAAGCCAGATATTTTGTGGCAGTATATTTTATATATATACAATTCTCTTCAATTCATTTCTTTTCTCTCCTTTTCATTTTGTATAAGTTGAGAAGAACAACCCTTCCAGAAGGGGAGGTATTGCCGAATGACTATCTATCTGTGTGATAGAAGCCTAGTAGGATACCACATGTGTTTATAACTACTTGGTCAAGTACTAAAGGCTGGCCACCTTCTGTACTAACTATGCAATAGAACAAGTGTTCATGATCATAGTGATCTCTCAATAAAATCTTTTACTTCTATACGATAGATCAGCTTTCGAAGATTGGAAGCAGGCAAGGAAGTAGTATCAGTGCGGTGGTATTCCGAATCTAACGCGTTCGTGATACTAAGGTTGACGTGGTTATAAAGGTTATAGAATGCTAACGAGCAAAAGTATTACCCAGTATAATATTATGAACGGGAAAAGAGTGGGTATTGAGAAGCAAAAGCTATATGCTAAAAAGCTATGATGAGGGTCTGTGCAATAGACTTTGAAAGAATTTGGAATGATCACTTAATGCGGATTGAGTTTTCTTATGATAATAGATCGTATGTCAGTATCGAGATATCACCTTATGAGATCCTTGAGGGAAGAAAATGTCGATTCTCCCTTATGTTAGGATGAAGTTGTAGAGCGCAAGATGCTCAGACCCGCAGTAGTCCAAAGGACCAAGGATATAATAGATCTAATCAGAGGACGGCTGGTAGTAGCCCAAGATGGACATAAGAAGTATGTTGATTTGGACATGAAAGGACAAAGAATAGGAAGTAGGGGGACCTAGTGTTGTCATAGGTATTCCCTTGGAAGGGATTAATAAGGTTCGGAAAGAATAGGGAACACTAAGCCCAAGATACATTGGACCTTTTGAGATACTAAGACGGATTGGGAAAGTTGGCTTACGAGCTAGCCTTACCCCAAACCTACAACAAGTTCATAATGTGTTCCATGTGTCAATGCTAAGGAAGTATCATCGGGATGCCAGACACATAGTGGAGTACGAGCAGGTGGGATATGC